>NW_006285483.1:705684-762833 GCF_000327345.1 Myotis davidii
TCCTTCTCTGCCTCCCACCAACCCAGCCCAGCTCCAGCACAAATTTGCATTTAAATAGAGATTTTTTTTTTTTAATGAGAAGGACCCAAGGGAGCCCCCAGACTATTAAGTTTTCTTCTGGGGGCTGTGCGGAGCCTTCTTCATTTGCCCCTTCATCCCAGCCTCCCCCCCCCTCCCCCAACCGGCATATTATTCAGTGGCAGCCATATATTCTCAGGGCCAGATGAGGCCCTGGCTCTGACAATCTGAGGGCACTTGTGGGGACAATGGGGCCAGGGCTTCTGGGAAGATAAAGGACGCATAGTGCTCGACCCCCATACTTTCTTCCTCTTTGTCTGCAGAGACCAGAGCACCCCACCCTCAACTCTTCTCTGCTGGCCCTGGGGAGTGGAGGCCCCGGGACTGGGCGTCCTGCTGCCGGCTGCAGGGGGTAGTGACAAAATTTGTGTTAGCACCATATGGGGCAAAGTGCGTTAATTAGGAGGCAGGAGACCCGGTTTGAGTACTGGCTCTGCTTCTCCCATGCTGTTTACCCTTGGGCAAGTTACACAACCTCTCTGAGCCTTAATTTCCTCCCCCGTGGAATGGTTATACTAATAGAGTCCTCCTCATGGGTGAGTGTGAGGTTGAAGGAGATAAAGTGGTTACTGGTTCAACCCAGTGCCTGGCACATGGTATGCCCTCAAATGATCACATCGAGAGGACCAGGTAGAGTGAGATGGGAAGGAAGGAGTCTGATGCTCTGGCAGAAGGAACAGGACTTGAAAACAAGAGACCTTGCCATGGTTTTCCGAAGTCCTAGTTTCAAGCTGTGAGGCTTTCTGTCTATGGTTTGAGCTCTCCGCATCGTAGAGTAGAGATTCTGAGTTAAAACTCACCTCTAAGTATTCTTGTGGGCATCAAGTTATACAGTCCCTGGCACCCAGTAGGTGCTCCATCAAGGTTAGTGCTCCTCCACTTTCCTTTCCTCAAGGTGGACAAGCCGCAAAGGTGTTCCAGGGATGTGGACAATGTCGGGGAGGCCCTCTGAGAGCTGGAGCTCAAGGGGAGAGGCTGTGGGTGGGCTGTAGGGCCCCCATCTAGGGGGCTTGGGGATCAAAAGCTGTAGATGAGAAAGAAGGCCAGCTCTGCCCTACCCTTGTTCCTTCCAGGGACAGCCCCTGATGGGGGTGACACGGCTGTGTGTGTATTGGGTGGGGGTCCTGGAAGATGAGGGTGTCAGTGCACCATGGCTGATGGCTGAGAGGGAAACTGAAGGAGAAAGAGCCGGCTCAGGTGGGCCTCCCTCGCCTCTCCCCCAGTTCCCATCACTGGTTCTGGGAGAAGGAAATGAGGCATGACAGGTTTCTGGCCACCTGGGAAGGACTGAGAGGGAGACAAGGAGAGCATGGGAGGCGTATGGGAGTGGAAGCACGTATTTATGTGTGTGTGTGTGTGTGTGTGTGTGTGAGAGAGAGAGAGAGAGAGAGAGAGAGAGAAAGTGCCACCTGCTATTCTCTATTCACCCCACCCCCAAATATGATGGGACACCCAGATCAGTCCTGGCACCTCAAGGGGCAGAGTGACAGTGACAAGCACTTTGATTAGAAAAGCCTCTGTGTTTGATCCCCGCTCCTTGGACTCCTCTTCTACCTCCTTCCTCTTCTTTCTCTTCCCTTTTCCTACCTTCCCTCTTTTTCTGTCTCTTCTTTCTTCTCTGTCTCAATTTCTACATCCTTTCCTTTTCTTCCTTTCTTTCGTTTTGTTTTTAAGGAAATAATGTCTCACGGGCATAGTGGAAGAGATCCTCCCTCAGGACCTGGCTAGCTTCTGTGCTTCTGTGAGAATTCGGAAAAGGAGGCCCCTCCTGGAGGACCTAGCACTGTGGGTGCAGGGTGTAGCTGCTTGAGGGCTCTTCCGTGAATGAGAAAGGGCATCCTTTCTCTGGTGGACACAGCCGCAGAACAAGGCATGGCCCGGCCAGTAGAGTGCAGGCTGGACTTTAGCTCTTGCTTGCCCCCTTGTGCAGTGAGCAGCCTGCACGCCCACATGGGGCAGTCCTTCCCCTGCCCTCCCCCTCGCGCCCCCCCCCAGCCCCTCCCACCTAGGGGCCACCTCTATCCTGATGCAGTTGCGCATCCTTGGCATCCATGTTTTTATATTTCTTCCCTTTCTTCTTCAGTTTCTTCCTCTTCCTCCGCCTTCTCCTCCTCTTCCCAGAACAAGCCTTACACACGTCTTTTGCATGTTTGCACGTGTCTTTGTGTAGCACGTGTACATTATTATTTCTTCCGCAGGGTGTGTCTTTGTGGCTTAGAGTAGCGGTTTTCAGCCAGTGTGACACAAGAACTTTTAAAACGTGCAATACCTGACTATTTAGCCGGGGGTGTGAATGAATCAAAATGATACCTATTTTTTGTCAAGCAAACAATACATTTTTTTGTGTGTGCCACAGAATTTTCATAATTAGTTTGTGTGCCATGATATGAAAATCGCTGTCTTAGGGCATGCCACACAGTAGGTGCTCAAAATTGTGTGACCGGATTATGTGTGTTCATCTGTGTCCCTCTGTGTAACTCAGCTCTCGGGAGCCCCCCAACCATTCATTCCCTCACCTGAATTTAGGAGGGAATGAATTAGCAGGGTATTAGCAGGGGAACTCCACAAGGCTGAGGCCCTGTATCTTCCAGTGTCCTCTTAGCCTCTTCCTGGTCCATCACCTCTTCCCCATGATAACCCATCTTCCACAGAGCACCCGAGAAAGGCAGACTGAGGGCCACCGTTGCCCTGCCTGCAATGGCCTCTGGTGGGCCCCCCTCCCCAAGCCTCCTAAGGCCTCCAAGTCCCAAGCTGGTAGGGTGGGAGCAGGGGAGTCTGAGGAAGCTGGGCAGGGGCTGGCGGCCCCTGGGGCCCCTTTCCACAAGGACAGAGGCGGCACCAGCTGCTCCACAGAAGAAATATTCCCCAAAGTCAGAGTGGTCGTCTTGTATTTTAAGTGGCCCTTATTTATCACCGTCCTCCTGGGCTCCCTTTCGTGGCAAATGATGATAAAAGACAGCAGCGAGGGGGGTGCTGGGCTGTCCCTGGCTGGCTCTGCGGCTGTTAGAGGTGGCAGCACCAGGGCAGATACAGACACAGCAATACATGGGCACAGTGACACACACACACACAGACACACCAACACACGTGCACACAGATGCAGACACAAACAACCAGTACCAGATAACAACCTGACACACACACAGTGACATGTACACAACGATGAATGACTGATCACACATATATATGCCCAGTGACATCCAAGCAGAGAACATACACATAGTATGACGCATGCCCAGGGACACACCCAACATGCACACACATATACCAACACATGTACAGCGACAGACAGAGACACATGCCAGCACCTACTCATGTGACACGTACACTCACCAAAACCAGCCTGCATTCACACACCCACCCCAGGTACTCACTCCCTCCTCACGCCCATTGCTCATGCCTGTTCTTGACCTTCAGTGTATCTCTACGTGAATCTGCCTTAGATGGCCTCTTTGTATGTGCCCCTAGATTAGGCCACTTTTTCTGTACAGCAGCCAGCACACATATGTGTACTCTTCTCCATATACGTGTACCTACACATGGGTGTGCAAATGCACTCATAGTCCACCTGAATAAGTTATTAGCAGATTGTTGGTTCTTTATCAACCTCAGGCCCCAATCTCCAATCCCCCAATGAAGCCATTGTCAAAAAAGAATCGGCATTGACCCTTACCTCACACCATACACAGAAGGTAACTCAAAATGGATCACAGACCTAAATGTAAGACGTAAAAACAATACAACTTCCAGAAGAAATGTAACATCTTTGCGACCTTGGGGTAGGAAGCAGTTTCTTAGATAGAGCACAGTTGTAAGTTGGAGTTGCACCGCTTTAAGCATAGGCTTTGAAATCAGAAAACTTCTCTTTGATTCTTGCTTCATTACATAACTAACTGGCTGCGTTAACCTTGGGTAAGTTACTTGCTTCCTCTGGGTCAGATGCTTATTGTACACTGAAGGCAGGTATTATATTCCTGCCTGTAAAGTCCAGAGAACTAATGCATGAGAAATGCCCTTTAAAAGCTGGGATGCACCATACAAAGATCAGCTAAATAGAATAAAGTCAGATTTGTGTATTGTAATTATTCCCACACATATACCTAGGCATACCCCCTAAGCAACAGTCCATAACCCACACACCTTCCTGACTTCTCACTCAGGGGAGCCAGGGGTGGGGGCATGTTGACCTTCCCTGCCCCCCATCCTAATCCCACACCCTTTTCTACATTAGCTGCCCAGTTGCCAATCAACCTCCCTCCCGAGCATCAGCCCATTAGTACAGCTCCCTGGGGGAAGCTATTTTTTAAAGGTTATTAGCAGATTATTGGTTCTTTATCAACCTCAGGCCCCAATCTCTAATCTTCCAATGAAGCCATTGTCGTCTAATAAGATGCACTTGATAATCTTGGCATGAAGGTAGCAGAGGGCCTGTTGGGGGTCGGGGCAGCTGGAAGGAGGGAAGGGTTAACAGCACCACCCCAGCCCCCACCCCCTTGGTCCTCAAATAGCTGAACTACTGTATGTTGTAGTTTTCAACTGCAAATCATCTTTAATAGCAGACATCACGGGATGGCTCATTACATTAAGCTATTTTTCATGCTATCTCCTGTAATATCCTCTAATCCAATGCGTTTCAAATCACCTCGGGCTAAAATAAGAGACATAGCGATGTAATAGCCTAGTGTATTAGTGGGTTAATTGCCCTGTTGTACTCTTTCTAGTAGCTATCTCTGGAATGACTTCTATATTAATTGTAAATTGCTTAATACATTTAACTCCTTGCCACCGCCCCATCCCCTAACGAAGGAGGCCACTACCCAGTTACTTGATGGGAGGGTGTCTGCGTGCGTATTTTGTGGGTGCTTCTTTACAACTCTGGTTCCCCTCTGTCTTCTCAGCCTGAGCTGGCAGATCGGGCTTTGAACGTCTCAGACTGATGAAGGGAGTGGAATGAGACAGCATTTATTGAACACCTGCTATATGCCAGGCCCTTTCACCATATGCTGGCTCCTTGGAGCCTCACAACACCCCTAGTAGTGGCAGTATTCTCCCCATGCGTCATATGTCTTGTTCAAGGTCACCAAGCTAAAGCTCGATGATGCTGGATTTGCACCCAGACCCGAGGGCTCCGAGAACCATAGTACCTGATGGTGGGGCAGGACTCTGGGCTTTGGACACTGGATCAGCTGTGGTCAAACACAGTCCCGGCAGGGCTGCTGGTCAGGAGAGGAGAAACACAGCTCTTGACCTGGCAGAGTCCTCAGTTTCTTGGGGAAGATAGAAGCCCCTCTTCTGTGGAGCCCCCAGTCTGATGGGGGGACAGATCTTCTGCCAAGGGGAAGATCCCAGACACATGGGGAACACAGCCCTTATTCTGGGGAGCCCCCAGTCTGATGGGAGGGATACAACCTCTACCCAGGGGGGCTCTCTAGTCTGGTGAGGAAAACAGTTTGTGTCCTGGATCAGCCTGTCAGATGGAAGAGAGACACCAATCCCACCAATCCACACAGAGAAAAACAGAAATAAGGTGCAAAGGAATGAGATGCCAGGCAGAGTGAATGGACCCTGCAGATAGTGTGCTCAGAGGAGGAGGCAGGACTCGGGCCCATGGCAAGTCCAGCACCGCAGGGCCAGATTGGGGAGGGGCCCAAGCAGTGTGTGTGTGTGTGTGTGTGTGTGTGTGTGTGTGTGTGTGTGTGTGTGTGTGTGTGTGTGTGGTGATGCCTTCCTCTCCCTTCCTAGGCTGATGCTGTCCTCATTCCCCTTGGCTGACCCCTCCCACAGTGGGCAGGTGCTCAGGCCAGGGTGAGGATGGAGACCTGCTCCTCATGGGCTGGTTCTCTGCACCAACACCCACCCCCTCGCCACCTTCCCCCCCCCCTTCCCAAAGAGTCTCCCGTGCTTTGTGTGTCAGAACCTGGGGTCTCTCCTGTATCCCCCCTTTTCTCTCCTTCTTCCCCTCCGGATGGTGTCAAGTGGAGGTCCCTGAGGGAAAGGAACGAGGAGGATCAGGGAAGGAAAAGGAGGTGAAAGAAGGGAGCAGGGCTAATGAAGCCTGAGTCACAGAGGTGGGCTCAATGTTTACCTTCCTCCACGGAGCACTCCGACCACACGCACACGCTCTGCGCATTGCGAGTGATAGTCACAGGCAGTTACTGGATTAAAAACTGTTCGTGGGCGGCGCACACCAGGCACGCAGCTGGGCAGAGGGCCCCAAGCGACCTCATTCTGTGATAGAGAACTAAACTCTAGGCTCTCAGTGATTTGGGCGGGGACCCCGTGGCCACCTGGTCCCTGAGATAGGTCCTTGAGACCCACCCCATAAAAAAGAAAAAGGAGAGAAAAAAGAAGGAAAAAGGACGGGAAGGAACGGAAGGGAAGAGAAAGGCGGAGGGGGCAGCGAGGCCCTTCCTGGGGTCCCCAGGGCGGGGGGCGCGGGGTCCCAGGCAGCGGGGGCGGCTTTGTTGGCAGCGGCTCCGAGCAACCTTGAGCGCGGGCGCGGAGACAGTGATTTAGGTGCTGGCACTGGAGCGTGAAGGTAAATGGCCACATTTCACCGTCAGAAGGTGAGCCGGAGGCGCCGGCCCCTTCCCTTCCCCCCAGGCCCCGCCGGCTGAGGGTGGGGGGCCTCGCCTCCCCAGACCGGCCCAGGCCCTGAATCCCCGCAGCCAGGCCGCAGCGCCAGCCCAGGGCTGGGTGCGAGAGGAGGGGCCCTAGCGCAGCCCCTCCTTTCTGAGGAGCCGCCAAGGATGGCGCCCGCCCTGACCTCCTCCCAAAGGGGCTTCAGGAGGCTCACACCTCCCATCTCCGTAGCTCCTCACAGGGGCCCTGAGGCAGCGCCTGCCCTGAGCCCACAGCGCAGGTGTGGACACTGAGGCCCAGGAGGTTAAGTGACCTGCTGGAGGCCAGGAGGCAGGGAAGGTGTCTATGACTCCCCAGCTTGTGTTGAGCCCCCTTTGCCCCCAAAACATTACCTCCAAGAGCTCTGGAATCTGGGTGGGTGCGGGGCTTGTGGGTGCAGGAAATGGCATGTAGCAAACCTCCCACTGCTTTGGTGTGTGGTTATACAAATAATCAAAACAATACACGCTCTTCATATTGAAAACATACAGACACATGGGTGTGGTTAGGTAACCCTTCATGTTGACCACTCTACCCCTTCCTCCTTTTGGGCCAAAGATTCCTTCCTGAGACCCCACAGTGCTGAGTCCCTTCAGCCCCCTATCCTCGCCCCCAAACCCCTAGTTCCGAGTCAAACACGGTGAATGGATTGTTGAGATGAGTTATTTGACTTATTTTGTTATTTTGCTGAGAAAGAGAGGGAAAAACAAAGAGGGCCAGGCTGGGACATGTGTGCAGTGCTTGAGTAGAGTCATAACAGGATAGGGTCACCCCAGCCCATCACTCTCCAGGCTTGG
Source organism: Myotis davidii (assembly GCF_000327345.1). Taxonomy (NCBI): domain Eukaryota; kingdom Metazoa; phylum Chordata; class Mammalia; order Chiroptera; family Vespertilionidae; genus Myotis; species Myotis davidii. Next base: position 713,181 of record NW_006285483.1, read on the forward strand.
GCAGGGCTGTAGAGAGAGGCAGAGTAGGGAGGAGGTGGGGGAAGAGCAGCCCAGGGAGTGAGTCCTAGCTGGTGGGGGAGGACTCAGCGCCCCCAGTCTACCCAGAGGCCTCAGTGGGTGGAAGGGAAATGGCTTCATGGCTCCACTTGGGGCAGCTTTGGTCGTTTTTATTCATAATAGCTGCCTTTTATTGGGTACCTACTATGTGTTAGGTGTACTTTTAGCATGCCAGCAATCCTGTGAAGTATGTGTTGTTATCCCCACTTTAGAGATAAGAGCACTGAGGCTAGGCTCCCTGATCTAAGACTCTGTTCTTGACAGGTGGTGAGCTGGGGATTGGACCTGAGTTCCATCGACCTTAAAGAGATTCTGCTCTCTGTAGCCGCCGCCTCGCTACTCACTGTGTCCTGGGCAGGGGGTACTGCTGAGGCCTAGGAGAGCCCACCCAGAGCTCTCTGGGAAAGAAGGCTGGCACTTACCTTCCTAGTGTGGTTTTCCCCGGGCCAGCTCTCCTAAGGAGTCTGGGTCGCGGCAGAGGGTAGTTGGGTGAGGTAAGTGGAGGTCTCAGTTCTCGGCTACTCCGTGGGCTCCTGGTTGAGGGTTACTCTCAACCTTAGGTAAACAGGAGAGGGTCACTCTGTGGGCTGTGACCTGTGAGGCTGTGGATTCTGAGGTGCCTTGGATGGGGCCTGGGGTGGGAGGGAGATCACCTTTGATGGTCTGAAGCACTCCCGGAGTGGCCAAAAAAACCAAGTAGAGACATTCCTTGGGGTTGGGGTTGGGAGGCAGGTATAGACATCCCAGGGAGTGCTTCCTTCCTAGGACGGGGCCTGGGTATGAGCCAAGCCTGCCACTGGGCCCAGGTGCACAGCTGCTGCCATGGTGGGGAAGTGAGGCCCAATATCAGAAAATCCTAGTTCCTCAGACCCCAGTTACTATTAACACCCACTGTGTGCCTCACACTGTGCTCTTTTTTTTTAGAGAGAGAGGAAGAAGGAGATAGAATTATCAACATCAACATCAACCAGCTGCCTCCTGCACGCCCCCTGCTGGGGACTGAGCCTGCAAGGCAGGCATGTGCCCTGATGGGGATTCAACCATCTCCTGGTACATGGGTTGATGCTCAACCACTGAGCCACACCAGCCAAGTAAGCCTTCTCGTAATCCAAACAGCCACTATATGCAGTGGGAACAGATGAGTAAACAGAGGCATAGGCGCCCCTCGGCTGAGATTCTCCCAGGTCAGCTCCCCACCCTCAGGGGGGAGGGGTAGGAGGGCACAGCATGTGGAGAGGGGGCTCCAAAGCCTTTACATCTCAGCACAGGGCTCCTAAAGCCCTCAGCAGATGCAGCTCTTATTATTCTTGGCTTTCAGTGGGTGGAGGTGTCAGGTGGGGCTACCTTGCCTTTCAGGCCATTATCTTATCTCTCTGCAGGACTCTGAATGCCAAGGGCCCGTATTCCTACCTGGGGTCTCAGGGCACACCTCTCCCTCCCAGCTTCTTCTGGATCTGCCTTTGCACCTCCATCTGACCTTGATCTGGGGAGATGCATGTGGGGGCATGTGTGTGGCATGTGAACATAGTAGAGAGGGGTGGGTGGCTTCAGAGATGTCTCTTGTCCTGTGAGGGAGGCCAGCGGAGTGCAGGGAAGGATGTCCCAGAAAAGCCCTTCCCAGGCCAGGATCTGATCCTAGGGCTGAGATTTTTCCAGCCTCCACCAGAGAGGGAAACTGAGATATTCACACGGTCAAATGTAGGCTTTGTCAGGCTGACCTTTTTTCTGCCTTCTTCTATCTTCACACTGCTGGTAACACCAGAGATCTGTCCTCTTTCTGGGTCCAAACCCTCTGCTGCCCCACAGTGCCACACTTTGCAGGGACCCAGATTCCAGCTGGTCCAACACCATCTTTTGATAGATAAGGAAAGGGAGGCACAGAGAAGGGGAATGACTTGCCCAAGGTCACACAGCAAATCAGTAGTAGGCCTGCTGTCTCCAGATGATGCTGCAGAAGGCAGCCAGATAAGAATCTCATAGGGCCCCCAGTTTGGAGACTTGAGAAGTGAGGGTTGTCCCCTCCCTCCCGTTTCCTGCGGTGTTGTCAGCTTGAGCAGAGGCCACCCCCTCCCTTTCCCCATGCACCAGGCAGAATTGTCTTAATGCAGTAAATTGTTCATACACATGTAAGCAAATATCTCCTCAAATTATCTCTTATCACCAAACAGACTGCAGTGCTCACGGGCTGGAGGGCCTGGGTTGTCTTTCAATCCACTGATGATGGGGAGGGGGCAGGGAAGGGGGGCTGGCCGACACCAAAAATAAACCAGCGGAGCGGGGATGGTTGTCGCAAGGGGCAGAGCGAAGTTGTCAGGCGGCGAGAGCGTGTGAGGCGGCAGGACGATAATGTGGCATGACACTTCTGAAATGAGCGGCCCGTTGCCATGGTGAGCAGCCAGGAGGGACTGGCTCTCCCGAGGCTGAAATAAAACACGCTTTAAATGATGTTTGATTAGAATTTAGATCATGTAACCAAATACCTCAGTTCTCTCCTTGTGCTATTCTGCTTTTCTTCTTTTCTTCTCAATTCTCCTTTAATTCCCTTCATCCCCTCCTCTCCCTACCTGGGGCAGATAGATACACACACTCATGCACACACACTAACGCAGACACACACCCACATACACATGCATGCACACACGTATGCACACACATACCCTTTCTTCCCTTTTCCTCTTCCCAGTTATTTCATGTCTTGGTTGGACCTTGTTTTAGAAAATCCAGCTCAGAGCAGATGCCAGGGACTCCTTGGGGGTCACAGCACTGGTCTCAGGGTCACTGGCTTGAGTCCCTGTTCTTCTAGGCTAATAACAATAAATGAAAACAATTTGAAGGGTCTAAACCTCTTGTTTGTGCTGCCCTTTATCCTTCACAAAGCTCTTCCAAATGCAAGCTCATATGTATTCTTATTGCAGCTCTTAGCCTACTTGTGGTCATACCCATTTTCTAGATGAGGAAGCCGAGGCTCACGGAGGCCAGATGTCTTGTCCAAGATTGTGCTGCCCTCGGGGTTCTTGGGAGAAGCCTCTTTAGGAGGAAGGGAGCCCAGCCAGCTCTCCATCCTCTGGACCCTCAGACCTTTATGTTTTCTAGGCATTTTGAACACCTACTTTGCTATTGGTTCTGTGAACCAGCCAGAGGATGGGCAGAGAGGGGGCACTCTATTTCTAGAGGCTTTGGGACACTCTTGTGATTTTCTGGCTATATGCCCCTATTTTTCATTTGATGATGGATTTATGTTATATTCCTGGTGACTTTTCCAGGGCATGCTGCCCAGGTGGGGAAGACAGCCAGTCCTAGGATGGAGGGCATTGCTGCTGCTATCTAGAGTGGGTAACAGAGGTCAGGCTGGCATGTGTCGATGGGGCAAGCCAGGGTACACCCCATTGCCCTTGGAGCCTGGTCCTTCTCAGAGGCCCTGGGGGTGTTATTTTCATCTTATTTCTGTGTCAGAGACATGGCTTTCCCTAGTGTCCGTCTTCCCTAACAGACCAGTATTTCCAGATTGTCTCTGACATCATCAGCTAATCCATCCATCCGTTCAATCACTTAGCCATCACATCCTTGTTCAGTGCCTGAAGTGGGCCAGGACTCTTACCACAGAGGCATCCCTGGTCTCCACCTTCACAAATATGGGGGTTTGTGGTCCAGGGACAGGACACCTGGAGACAGACACCCAAGTGTGCACATGTGAGCGCGCGCGCGCACACACACACACACACACACACACACACACACACAGACACACAATCTCCGTCAGGGCAGAGTATGAAGTGCTCTGATGGAGGAGGGAGCAAAGTACTCTAGGGACGGGATGGGAGCCTCCTGGTGTCTGGTGAGGACCAAGGAAGGCTTCTCAGAGGAGGTGATGTTTGGAGAAAACTAGGAGTTTTCCGGGTGGTCAAATAGGAAGGGGCAGCCCCTGAGGAGAGACCTTGATATACCTTCCAATAGGCTGGAAGGCCTTGGGATGACTATGTCTCCCCTCTCAGACTCTAAGCTTTTAAAAAGGGACTGAGCCCTTATGTACCTCCCTCCAGACTAGAGGTGTCCTGAGGATGGGTGGTATCTTTTCCTTTTTTTCTTTTCTCCAAACTAAAAGGCATTTATTTATTTGCATATCCTGTTAGTTCTGTGAAAGCAGGGATCCCTGCTTATATGTATAAATGTCTGGCACAGGACCTGTGATATAAAAATGAGTCAACATTTATTGAGTATTTACTGTGTGCCTAGCATTGTGCTAAACACTTTACATGTTATTAACTGCTTTGGTCCTTAGACTAGTCCTATGAAGTAAGTACCATCGGCACCCCCATTTAACAGATGTGGTAACTGAGGGTCTGGGAAGTTAATTAACTTGCCCAAGGTCACACAACTAGTAGGTGGCAGTCAGGATCTAGATGTAGGCAGTCTGACTCCAAAGCCCACACTCTTACCCCTGAACTCTTGTTAACAGACTTGATTTACCTGTGAATTCAGTGAGTTTTGGTGAGGAGAGATGTCACAGATTAGTGTCTAGAGTCCCCAAAGAGAAGGATGGAGGGTCAAGGTTGGGAAAGAAGTGGGGCCACTGAGATGAACTGAGGTGGAGTGTTGCGAGCAAAGTATGAGAGCCAGGCTGATGATGCAGCTGTCGCTCAGAGCCAGGCCTCCCCCTTCCCTTTTCCTCCTCTGCTCTTGTGTGGTCACCACCGACACTCGAGTCCAGGCCTTCATTTCCAGCCCCATCGCTTCTGCCCTCAGCGGCCTTTAGTACCCCTTGCCTGGACCTCCGCAGCCTTTCTAACCTGATCCCCACCCCAGATCCCCTTCCCCCACCTTCCTCCACTGGCCACCAGTTAGCCTCCTATAACTTAGATTTGATTGCTTCATTCTTATGCTCCAAAACCTTCCATGGCTCCCCATGACCCAGAGAGTACAACCAAGACCCCCAGCCTGCTCCCAATATGATCAGATCCCAGCCTGACTTTCTGGTCTTGCCTCTATCAACTTCTCCTGTTCCAGATTGGTCAGTTCTTGGTGCCCTTCCTTATCTGCCCCTGTGCCCTCAAGAAAGGCCCCTGCTCATCCCTTAGTCAAAGGCCCACTCATCCGTGTGTGTGTGTGTGTGTGTGTGTGTGTGTGTGTGTGTCTATATTCAGCTCAAGTCTTTCCCACTCTGGAACACCTTCCCTGACCACTCCTTCCAGAAGGCATATATCTTAGTCAGCTCAAGTTGACGTAAGAAAATACCATAGACTGGGTGGTTTAAAGAACAGGCATTTTCTTCTTACAGTTCTGGAAAGTCCCAGGTAGACCCTGGCTGATCTGGTTCTCTAGTGAGGTCCTGATTCCTGGCCTGCAGATGGTGACATTGGCACTAATCCCATCGTGGCCTCATTAAACCTAATTACCCCCCAAAAACCACACGCCCAAATACCATCACATTGGGATTGGGGTTAGGGCTTCACCATATGAATTTCGAGGGGACACAACCATTCAGTCCATCACAGCATGTCTGTTCTGTGCAGCTTAGATTCTCAGGTTGTCTCTTTCAGGTTATTTCCTCAGTTCGACTCTAAGCTCCTGGAGGAATAAGCTGTGGATGGCAATAATCATGTGTTGACATACCTGATAATAACAACTGCCCTAGTTGCATGACTTAAAAAAGTTTGTACCCAAGGATCCCCAGGCTTTACCCGTGTTTGGTCCTTTTTGGGTCTCAGTTGCTCTGGCTTGGAAAATTGAAGGAAGCCTAGAAATCTCAGATTAATTTCCTTCAGAGAAGGCAGAGTGTCCCTCCTGGGTGAAAAGGATAGAAGAGGATAAAAGGCAGGAGGGAGAGCAAGGGGAGCCAGGCACCTGCAGGGACTGGGTGTGGCAGGAGGTGGGGGGAGACTGAGGCACTGTGGCTGAGCTGTGGGAGGGAGTGCAGTTGGACAGAGACCTCTAGGAAGTGTTACTCTGTCTTAGGAATGCAAGTGCCCTTTGGGATGCTTGCTAAGGACCGGAACTGCATTTTCATGTGTTTGGGCAATGGACTGTTTTCTCTGAATGCAGCCACTGTGGAGATGGGCCACGGGGTGGCCCAGAGTTAGGTGGGTTATGCTGTCATTGGGGGCTCCCTGCCCTGGGGCCCGGAGCTTCCTTCACCCACCTTGTTTCTAGTTCTTACAGTAACATTGCAAGGTTGGAGCTAGGAATCCCATCTTACTGATGAGGAGATGAAGTTTTAGAGAATTTAGGAACATTGATTGGAGAGAGAAGAAGGAAAGGAACACGGTGAATCTGATCCTAACTTAGACCTTTAACCCTTGACCTTTAACTCCAGAACTATATCTTAGGGTGCTTCTTGTTGTAGGAGATGTAGGGGGCTCATTAGGCTAGAAAATGATTGTATCAGTTTAGTTCTGCCATAGGGTCAAAGGTGGCCCAAACCCAGGCCTCTGTAGCCAGCAGAGCCCTGATAACTGGTTCTTTAGCTTGGGGAAGTCCTCCTGTGAAGTCTGAAATGGGAGGGAACGGTGGTCGGGGGGGATTCTGGGAGATGTGCAGAGGGAGGTGCTAGGACAACCAGATTACTGACCTTGTTCCTGAGGAAGATGAGAGAGACTTGGAGAGGGGAGGTGATGTGGCCAGGGTGTGTGGTGAGACGGGGACCGTGTGTCTCCTGCCCCTCTTCCACACCTCACCTCCACAGAACACCCTTCTTCTGAGAAGCCGTCCCAGAAGGACTCATCCCAGAGCCCACCACGGGCTAGTCTGCATCTCTCAGTCTTACAATATGTGGTTCATATTATACACTGTGCAAAGCAAAGGCAAGACTCTCTTTGGTGCACTGTACTTATTTTTTTAAACAGTTTTATTGAGGTATAACTTATATAACAAACTTCATTGATCATTATATTTATTTTAAAATTGTTTATTGTAATAATTTTTTACATAAAGACTACAAATCATTGCAGAGTGACACATTTTACAAAGTAGAACCACCTGTGTAAGCAGCACCCATATCCGAAGCAGAATCTCCCCGGTGCATCCTCCGTTTCCAGTGAAACTCTCCTGACCCACAGGGGTTTGTTAAAGAATATACTCGCCTTTCCCTTTCCTTTTTCCTCCTTCCTTCCTTTCTTCCCTTCTCCCCCCACTCCTTCTTCTACCCCCTCACTCCCTCCTTCCTTTCCCACTGGTTCTGCTTCCAAATGGTTTACTTGAGGTTTATAAAGGCGCAGCAAAGGCTAATGAAAGTCTTCAGCACAGGGCCCTGGGGGCATTGCGAGGTTGGGGTCAGGAGCTGAAAGATCTGACTGCCCACTGCCAGCTTGGGGACCGGGCTTGTGACTAAACCTCTCTGTCCCTCAGTTTCCTTTTCTGTGAGATGGGATTGACACGACTGACTTTAATGGGTGTTTGGAAGATAAAATAAGGTATTTTTACCTTCTGCCGGCAAAGTTTTTCCTGTGCACTTGTGCTAGGAACCTCAGTAGCGATCTGCCAGGCAACTTTGTTTCTTAGGAGGTGAGACTTACAGACATGAGTTGAGAATTTTTACCATTTATTGAGTACCGACTACGCATTAGGGCTCCACCTTTGTCCTCCTGGCAATCCTGCAGGGAGGCATTGTTATCTTCATTCCATAGACGAGGAAGTCAGCCCAGAGAGGTAAATCCTACAGATGTAGGTTGGTAAGTGTTGGAGCCAGAGCTTGAACCCGAGTGTGGCTGGAGTGCCTGTGCTCCCAACCATCGGGCCAGCCTACATTAATGTCTCCTGGGCCACGGCCTTTCACCGTGTGGCTGAAGCATGGCTTTCAGCTCAGGGAAGATCCAGAGCCTGGGCAGGGGGTGGCCCTGCTGGGTGGCTATGGCCCCCACCCTGGGGCATTGGTGAAGAGCATCCCGGACCCTGCAGTCTCTCCTTGTGGGGCCCTGTCCTGCCATGGGGTGGAGGGTGCAGAGCAGGGCTGGCAGGTCAGGCGTGAGGATGCGGGTGACCCCTTCAGCTGGGACAGGACCAAGGTAGTGTGAGTTGTCTCCCTGCTGAGTGCTCAGTAAACAGTGGGTCACAGACTGGAAATCCCTGCTATGTCCCCTCAACAGAGGGAGGGTTCGCCAGGCCGGGGTCATGCCTTCTCTATTAGCCTAGTTCCCCAGGCTGGTCTTGGGGCCCTGACGTCTCCTCCTGCCCATCTTCCAGAACCAAGGTCTCTTGGTGCGGCCTCAGGGTGGAGGGCAACACAGGCATCCCCGCTTGGTGCCTCGGCCAGCCCCTCACTTCTTGGTGGGCTTGGCCAGCGTGCTGACCTCACCTGCCCTCTTGCTGGCCTCGGCTGCCCCTGCCCTGACCCCTGGATTCCCTGGGGCCAGCTGAACATCTGTATCCATCTTGCCCCCAAACTCTGGAGATTCTGACAAATTTCCTTTCATTCCTTCCAGCCATGTTATTTAAAGTAATTAACCTTAATTTATAAATTTTTATATCAAACTGCCTTTTAACTTTTAGAACTGGCAGGAGCAGTCTTATCCCTGGGCTCCTAATAGTTCTCCATTTAATCAAAATTCATCCATCAGGTTCCAGTGTTAAATCATCTTTTAATTGGGAGTTACATTCTGGTTAATAGTTTTATAATTCGCCTCCTCTAATAGTTTTTACCACAGGGATCTCTACTCCATTTTTCCTCACTCTATTATTGTGGTTCTGCGGGACGGCTTAGCTGGGCCCCGCCTCTCTGGCCTCTGCTGGTCGCCTCTTTTGTTCTTGGTGGTCTCATTAATTCCCTGGAAGAGTTCTCTTTCCTCCTCATTACTAGGGCAGAACTGCTCTCCTCGTGAGGTGCAGCACTCTCATTTCCACAGCCTTCGGAGCTGTGGCCAGGCCTGCTTCTCTCCAAGAAAAAGCCAGAGAAACCGGGAGGGAGAGGGGGAGCTGGAGACAGAAAGACTGAGAAACACAGAGAGAGAATATGGAGAGGAAGGAGGGTTCTGGAGGCCGGTTGGTCAGGCCTATGGCAGAGGGGCAATTGGCGGGGAGAGAGAAACAGAGGAGTTGGGCAATGGACATGGCTCCCACCTACCACCCTTCAGCCCTCTTGAATGGGAGTCAATGATGTAGGAATATAGCATGGCTGGGGCTGGGCTTTCTGGAGGTTGGCAGGAAGTCCAGGGCCACTCCCCTTCCACTCTGAGCTGCTCTGTACTTTTTGCTCCATCCAAATATTTAAAGGATCCATTGGGCCTCCTGACAAGTAAGAGGGAGAGAGAGACTCAAGAGAGACAGGGAGGAGGTTAGAGTCAAGAGCAAGAAAAGAAAGGAGAGGGAAGAGAAGAGAGAAAGTGAAAGAAAGGAAGGAAGACAGGAGGGAGAGAAGACAGATTGAGGTCCTCCTGTCAGGAAGCCCTGGTCTGTGAGCAGACAAGCCTTGTGGGCACAGGCACGTACACATGCCCACACACATGTTCCCCCAAAACCCACACACATGCACAGCCCTTAATCCAGACCTAGGAGCAGGATGGTGCAGGGGTGGTGCTGGGCTGGGGGCCTGGCCTGGAGACTATGGGTGAGGGTCTTTGAGAAGGCTTCTGGGAGAGACCAGAGAGGGGTGGGAACTGGGACCCAGGGCCTGGGCTGAGGCTACAGATTTGGGCTTCCCTGGGGAAGGGAGACTTGCAGACTGGCTCAGCCCTGAAGCCAGGCCCAACAGATTATCCCTCCTCTACCTGCTCCAGTCGGTTACTTTGCATCCCAGTGGGTCTCAGCCTGACTTGGAGTCATCTGGGGAGTGTTTACATTCCCAGTGCCCTGGCCCCACTTCATACATGGTGGTGGTTTTAAAATATACCCACAAATCCGTTGATACTTCTCCCTTCTGAAGATGGAATCAAATTCCCTTCCCCTAGAATGTGGCTCTTCTTACAAACAAACAGAAAAGAAGTGACAGTGTGTGATTTAGGAGGTTAGGGCGTAAAAGGCACTAGGTTTTTTCTTTGCACTCTTTTTGATCACTCACCCAGTTGCCATGCCATGAGGACACTCAAGCAGCGCTTTGGGGAGGCCCATGTGGCAAGGCACTGAAGCCTTCTGCTGAGAAATCCTGCCACCTGAGTCATCCCGGGAGCGGATCCTCCAGCCCCAGTCAAGCCTTTGGATGACTGCAGCCCTGGCGGTCATCTGAACTACATCCTCATGAGAGGTCCTGAGTCAGGGCCTCCCAGCCAGCTGCCCTTAGATTCCTGACCCTCAGAAACCACATGAGAGGAGAAATGTAGTTTTTAGGTGCTGCATTTTGGGGAGTAATTTGTTATGCAGCAATGATGACTAATATACATTCATTCCATCAGCATCCCTGGGGGTGGGGCAGGACACAGGTGTGACTAAAAGCTCCCTAGATGACACCAGTGTGCATTCAGTGTTGAGTTTGTGAGAGTATGTGTGCATGTGTGGCTGGGTGTGTGCCGTGTGCATGTGGATGGGGGAGGCACCGTGCCATGTGAATTTGCCAGGATGCATAACTATCAGCACCCCCTTGTGTGTGTCCCTCTCAGAGTGAGTCAGTGCATCTGCCCCAGGTACCTCTGTCAGGGCCTGGCTCAGGAAGGGCTAGGGCTGGAAAGAGCCTTGGAGGTTTCATGGTAGACCCACGTGGATGACTCACCTCTTCTTCTCTGGAAGCCCTCTTGGAGCCTCAGTTTCTCCGTTTGTGAAATGGAACATGCAGCTCACCATTCTTTTTTTTTTAATTTTTGTTTTTTTTACAGAGAGGAAGGGAGAGGGATAGAGAGTTAGAAACATCGATGAGAGAGAAACATTAATCAGCTGCCTCCTGCACACCCCCTACTGAGGATGTTCCCGCAACCAAGGTACATGCCCTTGACCGGAATCGAACCTGGGACCCTTGAGTCCGCAGGCCAACGCTCTATCCACTGAGCCAAACCAGTTAGGGCTGCAGCTCACCATTCTGCCCAATCCTTTGAGGAGGCACTGTCTGAGCTGGCTACCTGCTTCCTGGCCTGGTTTTGGTAATATTTTGGTAGCACTGGGACTTTGGTTGTAATGGCTCTTGATATAATGAAATCTGACCTTCAGCTGTGCAGACATAAAAGCAAAGCCACCTAACTTCCTGTGCCTCAGTTTCCTTACCTGTAAAATGGAGAGCATAAGGAAACCTGCTTCATAGGTGGTTCAAGCATTGAATGAGATAAACCCTTTACAGTGTTTAGGCAAATGCCTGACACATTGAAATCACCAGTACGTGGTGATGACTGTTAGGACTTGTCTGAGAAGGCCAGAGGCATCAGCGACTTCCTGAGTCTGGAGTCCTGCCATGGGTCTGCTACCTTCCCAGTGGGACTGACACTGAGCCCCAGGGTGATGGAACAGTTGAGGGGACAAAGTGGGGGCAGTGGAGAGGGGAGCAGGGGAGAGAGGTGGTTCCCTGGGAATCTCAGGGCTTTTAGCACTGCCAGTCAGGGTGGGGAGGCGTTAGAATCCCTCTGCCTAGAGCAGTGGTTCTCAACCTTGGCTGCACATTAGAATCTCCTGGGAATCTTTTTAAAATCTTGATTTCTGGGCCTCATCCTCCAGAAATTCCGTTTCTTTGTTACTAATGTTGTGGCCCCCAGCCCATAACAAAGAAACAGAATTTCCGGAGGATGAGGCCCAGAAATCAGGATTTTAAAAAGATTCCCAGGTGACTCTAATGTGCAGCCGAGGTTGAGAACCACTGGCCTAGAGAGTGAGGTGGGTGAAGTGGGTGGTGGAGGGAAGGAGCAGAGAAGAGGCCGAAGGATTGGAAACTCCCTGGAGACACAAGGACAGGGAGACAGAAGCAAGGAGAGAAGGAAAGAGACTCGGGAGCCCAGGGGCAGCCTGACCTGAGCTGCACATCGGGACCTGGCAGGACAGGCAAAGCTGCATCCTTGGGGGACAGGGGTGGGGGTGTGGACGGGCAGTGTTTCCTCTCAGGTCCCTACTGGGGATGGAAGGGGCCAGGATCCCTCCTCTTCTCCCACCCAGATCCAGGGGCTCTCACTCCTCACCCAGCCCCTCCCACCCTCTGACTTTAGACCTGGGAGGAGCTGCTAGTTCCCAGATGCCCAGGACAGTGGGCTGCCAGGCATCAGCCTCGAAGGAATCAGCCCTTGTCTCACAGATGGGGAAACCAAGGCTCAGATTTGCCCAGATGGATCTGGGCTCACCTCCTTCAGGCACAGCTCAGAGTAGTGGCCCAGCCTGGAGCCCCCTGATGCCCAAGTCCTGGCTGGGTTTTGGTTTCCTGATTATCCTGCGAGGAGGAGGGACCTATCCAGGCCCCCTTTCTGTGGGGAGTGAGTGAGGCTGAGAGGCCCTGAGGGAGTGGGGGAAGGGCAGGAAGCATACACCAGGGACAGGCATTTGATGTACCTGCCTTTTTGACCATCAGCATCTGTAGGGCAGAAATGATTATCCCTATTTTACACGCGAGGAAAGTTAGCCTCAGAAAGTTAATTGAATTGCCCAAGGTCGCTCATCTGGTAGTGGTAAAAACTAGGACTCGAATCCAGGTCTGGCCCCCAAATCTGGACTCTTTCATGCTGCTGTGTGCATGCGATTAAGAGTGGGGATGGAGGGAGAGCAGCCACCCTCCAACTGGGTCTGAAGAGAGGGCCACAGGCCAGGAGTGGGGAGATCCATCTGGGTGAAGCAGGGCAGGGCAGGGCAGGCAGCCCTAGTATCCAGGCCCAGAAAACCTTGGTTAGAACCCTGGTTTTGCCACTCTCCGTCTGGGGAACGTCAGGCCAGATATGGATGGAGTGGCTGTGAGTTGTCTCCTGGATATTTGGTGAGTGACTGAATAAAAAAGCAAGTGAAGGTGTGAGGAGGAAGCCCATTTATTATAACTTGGGTCTAAGGTTAAAGTGCCACCTCAGATCTGGGACAGAGGTGCTGCAGGGACCCAGCCCCTGAATCTCTCAGCCCTCCAAAGGGAGTCAGATCCCCACCTTCCCCACACACTATGTGGAGGCCAAGAGATCCAGCTGATAGCCCGGGGGCAGGGTGCACATGCTGGCGGCCCAGATGCCGGTGGCTGCCTGTCACATGATGGCATTCTCTCCCCTATGAAGTCACCCTGAGATCTCCCTTTCTGGGTTAGGTTAGTTGCTGTTAATTAAACCAATTGTTGGCCCAAATGCTCATCCCATTAACATGTCTCTCAGACCTATTAATCACCCACCAGTGGAGGAAAGGGGATGGGAGGTGCGGGTGGGGGTGGAAGATCCTGAAAAACCAAGCCCCAGGCTGCCTCATGGAGAAGAGAAGGGGCCAGAGATACTCAGCTCCACCCCCTGCTCTCTTTGGGGAGTCTTGCAAACTTCTATTCCAGCCTCAGAATTCCTGGAAGCCTGCTGTGTCTGCATCCCATGAGGTCCAATGAGGGCCTTTTGCCTCCATGCCTCTTGGGACCTCTTTCCCACTCAGCTTCCCTGGGGCAGGGCCAGCATGAGGGCAGAGGTGACTGCATGGTTTGAGGTGGGGGCCAGTTGGAGAGGCAGGTTACCCCCACCCTATTCATGCACACCTGCCCCAGTCCTGTGCCCTCTGTAGCTCCTTGGACCTAGAGGGGCTCCCTAAACACCTCACTTCTCTGCCCAGGCCTTCCTGGGGGTGACTGGACCTAGAGGAGGATGCTGGGCCCATGCAGGGAGCTCAGATAGCCGGCGGGCCTCCCTCTCTGGCCTTCCTCCTTCCCTCCCAGCTGGGCCCTGCTCCCTCCCCCCGGTGTCAGGGGCCAGCTGGGCAGGGAGGGATCTAGGGTGGGGCCAGCAGAAGGTGCATAAATCATTATTGGCGAAGACCTCAGCCCTGAGCTGCGGGTGGAGGCTGCTGCTCACGGCTCAGGCCAGGGCATAAATCATAATTCCCTACAATAGATCCTTTTGCAGCCGCCATCAGGAAAACTGTGTTGGTTTTATCGATTTTTTGACATGGGGGCCTAGGCAGCGGGCGGCTCCTGAATCATTATGAAATGAAACTGATTAGGAATTCATGGAATACTAAATAAACTTTACGAGCCCGTTGTAAGTTTTTTGATGCATGGGGAGCGGAAAATGAAAACTAATGATATAAAAATTACACAGCGTGCTGAGTATTATTATACCGCTATTGATTTGTTTCAAACTGTACATCAAAATCGAAGCGGGCTGGGGCGGTTCCTGCAGCGATGCCGGGGATGTTTGGGCTCACCAAGGCCGGAGGACTTTTTTCCCCCCTTCTGTTTTTCTTTCTCTCTCTAGCTTCCCTGCTCTGTAATCTGACTCCTTTCTTTCCACCTCCACTCTTCCAGGGAAGGCCCCAGGGACCCCCTAGCCACCCACAGCAGGGTAGCCTTTTTCTCAGCTTGGAACCTGGATGATGGCCCAACCTGAGTTCCTGGCCTCCACTGGTCTTTCTCTCCGGAGCTGCATTTTCAACCTGTGAGTTTCTTTTTTCCCTTCTGCCCCCACCCCCGGCCCCTGTTTCTCTGGGGAAGGACTGTATGCTTCAGGGGAAAAATGCTCACATATGACATAAGGAAACCAATGGAAATGTGAAACATATCATTTAAGTTATCCATCATGCAGTGTGTGACCTTAAGCATGTCACTGTGCCTCTGGATACAAAAAAGATTGGACTCCTCAGATCAGGGTTCCTCAAAGTCTGTCTTTTTGAGAACCCACGTGTCATCTTCAGAGCTTGTTGAAAATATGAATCCCTGGGTCCCTCTTTAGATGAACTGGCTCCAAATCTCAGGAGGGGGATCTGGGAGTCTGCATTTTACTAAGCATCCCATATGTTGGATGTGAACCACTGTACCCATTGATCTCACACCATATAGCTGAGCCACTTATCCCACTGGGTTGTCAGAAGTGGCCTTAAAGCTGTGAATGTTGATTTCTGTATTAGTCAGCTTTTGTTAGTTTATGATGCAATAACAAATAATCCTCAAATCTCAGTGGCAACATGAGTTTGTTTTTTGTTGATGGCACATACCTGTTGTGGATCCTTTGTGGCTCAGCTCTGATTGTCTTCATTCTGGGGTTCAGACAGACCAAGTAGCGCCAGTCAAAGACCTGCTATTCGGTGGCAGAGGGAAAAGAGTAAGAAAGATGGTGGAAACATGTGATGCTTCTAAAGCTTTCGCTTGGACGTAGTGTATGTCACTTCTGCTCCCATTCCATTCACCCAAAGGAGTCATAGCATCAAGTCCAATGTCAGTGGAGTGGAAAGCACACTCCTCCCTCAGGAGGTGGGCACCAGGGAGAGCCTTCGGGGATGGGTTGGGAGAGATGGCAGTAGATGTTGTAATATACTGTACTGTAGCCTCCTGGGCTTGGGCCCAGGCCACCTCAGAATTTGGGGTCCAAGACCTTGCTTGGATGGACCAAGGGGTTTGGCCTAGCTCAGTTAGGAATGGTGCTGCTGCTTTACACAGGTGTGCACACATTACACTACTGTCTCCATGACCATTGTCCACTGACCTCCTCTATCTACTCCAAGATCCTGGCCTTCCTCTCAACGGTCATGGTTTCAGCCCTTTGCCTCATAATGATTTGTTTCCTTCATTTCTACCTCCCTGCCGGGGAGGGAGGCCTGAAAACACCTGCCAGGGTTCCTCGGTGGAACTGGTGTCTGGTGAAAGAGAATTCTTTTATAAAACTGTCCTTTATCCTCTAAATTCAGAGGGTAAGTTTATATTTTGTGTATTGATTTTCTTAAAGTGGAACACAGTAGCTTTCTTGTTAGCAAGTGTCTTACTATTTCACAAGAGAGAACTCATGTAAGTTATCTCTCCTGCTAGAATAGTTCTTATTATGTTCAACATCACATTAGCCCAACTCTCAGAGAATTTGAACTCTTCCCCTGGATGCAGCATGTCACTCCCAGAACCACATTACTGCCCAGCTCCAGGCATGTCAGGGTGGCATTCTCAAGAAGCCCAGGGATCATTTGAGGGGACCTCCCACATGAACTTGGCTCTGGGAGATGTCAGGGATTTCAGTCGCACAGCCTGGCCCTCGGGGACCTCGGCATCTTTCTGAAAACACAGAAACACACACACACACACACACACACACACAATGTATATACTCTGCACACACACCTTTTCATAACTAAACAAAATGGATCACTTGATGGTTCAGAAAGGACACAGGAATGAGTTGTACGGTTTGAGTTTGAATCGGTTCTGCCCCTAACTGGCTCTGTGGCTTTGGATGTTACTTTAAAAAAAAGAGGGGGCAGTTTCCTCTGCTGTCAAAAATGGATTTGGACTCAATCCATCTGAGATTCCTTCCAGGGGATCAGAGTGTGCAGTGGTTAGCACACTGGCACAATTCCCACAAGATATTGATGCCTATATCAGTCCCAATTCTTCTCAGCTTGGGGAAAATTTCAAACTGGCTTAAATGAAAAGGCAGTGATTGACTGTTGAAGAGGCCAAGGGAGTCTTCAGGTGCAGTGTGAGCCAGGAGTTCAGCTAACATCAAAGATTGGTCTTCACCTCTCAGCTCTTATCTGGAGTCTTCCTGGAGGCTGCCTCTTTCTCAGGCATGCTCCCTCCTCACGGTGACAGTGTGGCTGCCAGTAGCACTAGGCCCACATCCTAATGGTTCAACAACGGGAACATCTCCTTCCTAATAGTGACAGTAAAATTCCCAAGACTGAATTTCATTGGCTCAGCTTAGGTCACATGCCCACCCATGAACCAATCCCTATAACCAGGGGCAGTGGGAGGATTTCAGGCCCATAGCCATGTGGAATTGAGAACCACATGGACTCAGAGTGAGAGAGAGAGGCTCCAAAGGAAATCTGAGATACAGTTTCAAGAGATAGATTCTAGGCAGATACTAGTGAAAGCTACAGATGTCCACTGAAGTCCCTGAGGTCAAGGGCAGGAGGAGTGGCCAGAGCAAGGGCATGTCTGGAACTTTGGAGACAGTTGGGATAAAGCCCAAGGCTGAGGGCCAGGGGTCCTTCATGTGTTGGGGGAGCTTGGAGACAGCAGTGTAGCATTGAGGCTGCTCTGGGCAAAGGGACAGAGTGCTCCATCTTCACAGTCAGCATCTTCATTTCTACACAGGCAGGTCGGTGAGTTGTAAGCAATGCTCCCAAGTTACAGACCTGTGTTCATATCCAGTTTTACCCCTTCCCAGCTGTGTGACCCTGAGCCAGTCCCCTACTCTCTGAGCCAAGTTTCTGAAGATTGAGTGAGAAGCTGCTCAGAGAAGACTCATTGGCCCTAGAACCTGGCTTTGTCTGCAGAATTCCTCCCAGGTTCTGAATGAATATGCCTGTTGTATCCTCACCTCTGGCCTTTCACTGAGGGCAGGACCACATCATGTACATGGCTGCTCCCAGCCTTAGCACCATGCCTGGGCATTGTCCGTGGTCCACGGGTGGCTGTGAAATGGAGTAATGGAGCATCGACTGGGAGATCCTCCACAGGTGGGACCCGAATGCAGCTGGCCCCCTTTAGCCTCTGCTCTACCCACACTCACTCTGCAGCAGGCATCACATGTATATCCATCCCCAAAGCCTAGGTGAGCAGAGTGGATTTCACTAAATAAACTTTTCATGGAAAGACAGGGGAGTTGATAACATCACATGTCACACTCCAAACTAGTCACACCAGGCACTGGGCTTCTCATCTCTCCTTCCAGACAGCACTCTCCCCCTCATCTCCAATTCCAGTTTCTTAAAACACAAACAAACAGAAAGACCCAACCAAATTCAAACCCTCATTTTGGATCCACACAGCAAAATAAAATCTGATAGGACACAAATCATCTGGCCCAGTTTGACCTGCTTCATCCCTTTCTTTGAACTGATCATCTGATTAACCCCAAAGCCCAGGGCTACCAGAGTGGTTCAGACCTGATCCTACAGAGGCAGGGGGCTCCTGAAGGACAAGGAAGCCCACTACCTTGATGATAAGCCACCACCAGGCTTCCCGGAGTCTCAGAGAGGGGATGTGACTTGCCCCATGCCACCCAGTCCTTAGGCAGGGCTTCTCCACTACACCCCAGCTGCATTGGGGGGCTAGATTTGGCCCCCTCCCTGTGCCCATTTGCCTCTATGGGTGGGAGATGTGGGGTGGGGAAGGGTTACTCCTGGCTGGCTCTCCTCGTGGTGTTTGGGGTGCTACACACATTGAATTAGATGTGGCTCTGAGCAGGCCATTCATTCATTCCTGACCATATCGACTGCAGAATTGAGTGCTACAAGTAAGAAGGAGTTTAGCTATTATTCTCCTACTGATTTGATTTAATGTTTGGTTTATTCCTGTCCCTCTCCCCCCTCCTGTCCTCATCACTTTGACATTTGCATAGTGTTTCCCTGCAGTTTTGTCGAGCACACGTTTTTTTCTGGTAACTTCATGCTTTGGCTTGAATGGTTTTTATTCGGGGAGTTTGGAGCCCAGTGAGACATCTTCTTCCTTCCCTACCCTGGTTTTTCTTTCCACCCAGTGTGGGAAGGGCACATAAAGAAACATATTTCCCAGTTTCTTGCCTATTTGTGAGTCTATAAGATTCCTGCCGGCTAGTAGCCTTCAAGTGTTTCTGAATTTCCTGGGTGGATGGGGACTCAGAGTGCTCATCAGTAAGTCTGCCCTGCCCCCACTGGTTAACCTCTGCCTTTCTATCAGGCACCTCTGCCTACTTCACCATACCCTTAGGATGCCCAGAGCTACCCAGCAGTGAGGTGGCATGTTCTGTCTCCTCTGTCCCCTGGTGCTGCCTTTTGTTATCCCACAGTTGGGCTGCTCAGGCCTCAGGGTTTATAGAATACCTGGTTGTCTTAGCTCGATGTCACCCAGAAGCAGACCCCGAGACCAGGATTCAGTGGAAGTGGTTTATTTGGGAGGTGAAAGGGACATCTGGGAGTGGGTGGGATATGAGTCAGGGAAGGATACCCTATGGATGGTTACACTTAGTTCAGCCCCAGTTCCCCAGATTACCCAACATACCTGAACTCCTGGGGTGAGCACCCAGGATGAGAGAGGATCAAGTTAGGAGTCCTTCTCACTACTAGAAGGCTATTGAGCCAACTGGAGAAGGGCTCAGTCGGGACAGGGAGATCACCAGCAGAATCTGCAGATTCCTGAGTCCACCTCATGTGCCCGGACCCCTCTCTCCAGCTAGCCCTAGAGAGGAGGTAGAACCAGCGGGATGAGGGGACAGAAAGGCTAGAAACATAGGCACATGCCTCAATAATACAGTGACCAAGCAGAGGTTGAATGATCACCTGTCCAGGGATGCCATCGGCCGAAGGAGGGAGTTAGCATATATTAAACACCTATTGTGTACCAGCCTAGGATATATGGGACTAAAATGCAAACTCCTTAAAGGCTGGGACCCATATTTTATTTTCCTTTGTATTCTCAGGGTCTAGCATTATGCTTAGGTCCTCGTCATAAAGCCTAGAATAATGGGAAAAATAGCTACCATTGACAGTCATCTACTAGGCACTAAGTGCCTTATATTTACTGTAATGAATTCTTATGACAATTATTCATAGTAGGTATGATTATCCCCATTTTACAGACAAGAAAACTAAGGCTCATTGGGGTTAAATGACTTGCCCAGGATCACACATCGGAGTGGCAAAGTCAGGATTTGAACTCAGGTGCATTCATCTTCTCAAGTTCCTGCTTTCCTCCCTCCTTTGTGGCATGTCCCTGCATTGGGAGGAAGTGGGACTACAGATGTCCTTGGAAGGCCCTCCAACTTCTGAGGTTCTGTCTCAAGCTGCCATTCTTGTCTATCTCCCTACCAACTGCAAAGAAAAGGAAAAGTCCTTTCCTCCTCCTCAGGTGGCTGGTGGCGGATTACTTAGCGCTTGACATGGCGTGTCTCTGTGTCACTGTTCCCGGGCGGAATTAAATCAGGACAGGAAAATATTAATTTGGAGTTGGGGATGGAGGCCGCTCCTTTCCAATTACTCCCCACCCCATCAGGCTTATCCTGGCGCAAACAAGGAAAGAGGCTGGATTAATTGCTTTGGACTCTGCCCCACTCCAGTCCCAATTACTGGGCCGGCTTGGCTCCCAGCATTATGAAGCGCACTGCTGTGCAGGAAATTGTGTGAAATTTTAACGGATTTTCAGATGCAATAATGGAGCACAGGATTTGGGGCCAGCATTCACTGGGTGGCTGGGCCCTCTGTGCCTCAGCTGAGGTTAAGCTGGTTGGGTTTCTTTGTGTATTAAAGGATCATCTGGTTAACCCCGAAGCCCAGGGCCACCAAAACGGTTCAGACCCTGACCCTGCAGAGGTGAGGTGGGCTCGAGGAGAACAAGGAAGCCTTAATAATAATAACACCATTTTCTGAGCCTTCACATGTGCCAGGTGCTTACCCACAACATCTGTAAGCCTCGTCCTTTGAAGTTCTTATTCCCCCCTCCCCCCCATCTTATAAAGGAAGACAATGGGACACAGGGAGGTTAAGTAATTTGTGCAAGGTTACCTGGTTACTCAGTGATGAAGCCGAGGTTTGAACCCAGGTCTGTCTCTAAAGCTGTGCTATTTTCTGACACCTCTTTGCCTCCTCCCTCCTCTTCTACCCCTTATTCTTAAGGATGCATTATTGATGTGCCTTTCCCACCACACTTGAGAGTACAAAGTCCTTTCAGATACTGTCCAGGCACCTGGCATACAACAGGTGCCCATGAGAGGTTTGTTGAACTGCATTAAAGTTGGCCCAGCACCTGGACTCCAGGATTTACTAATGGAATGAGGGCAGAGGGGGGCTGGTGCAACCCAGAGATTTCCTTGGATCAATGAGGATGGGCCCCATTTGAGCCCGTCTGGAGCCCACACGGTGGATGGAGTAGGGAGGGGAATGTGTCCCCATCCCTGATGTGTACCAGGTGTTGCCTATGTGCTTTTCATGTAGAGTTTCTGTTCATCCCCACCATGACCTTAAGAGATAGGTGGCATCACCCACCTCTGAGAGCAGTGGAGATGAAGCCCAGAGAGCTGAGTGAACTTGCCTGGGGTCACACAGCTAGTGAAGTATGGCCTGATCTGCCCAAGTCCAGAGCCCCGGGATTTTGGTCATCCTTGGTCGGAACAGGAAAGACCTGGGGTTTGGGTTTTCAGCTCCAGGGTTGACACACCCCTTAAAACCATGGCAGCTGTGAGCAAAATTCTACCCTTGTGTTTAATATGTCAAGCCAGTAAGAGTGGAGATGGTCTGGTGAAAGAGGAACACTGGAGCCCTGTATGGCTGCAGAGGAGTTGGGAGACCAGGACGGAGTTAGCAAGAGGGAGAACAGTGATATGGATCTTGTACCTCACAAATCCCAGACTCTGGTGAGGCCACCACATGGAAAGAGAATCAGCCTTGATTGTAGGGCTGAAGAGAAAGACCCTGGAGAAGATGAGGGTGTGGAAGGATGAGGGGAGGCACACGGTGAGCATCATTAGCTGTCCAATTCTCACCTACCCCTTTTAGCAAAGGGGAATTAATTATGTGCAGGGGATGCCCCCTTAATGGCCATCATTTAATTTAATTTAAAAAACAGACCTTACACCCCCTGCCCCGCCCCCCCACAGCACCCCAGCCAGCAGCACCACTATTGGCAGCTGCACTGATTAATGGCCTCGTCCTGGAGATAGGAAAGCAGTGGTTCTCAAACTGAGCAACCAGAGTCTCCTGCCGGATCATTACAACTTGGTTTCCTCCACCCCACCTTTGCGTGATGTCTGGAAATTTTCATATCTAACAGGTGTCCAGGTAATGTGAAGTTACTGGCCCGAGGAACACACTCTGGAAACCACTATAATGAAGACAGGGCTTCATGTAGTGCCAGCGAAGCACTGAGACTTCAGCCCTCACCCCTGGGGGACCTCTAATCTAATGTGGGGGGCATAGCCATCTGCCAGGTTAGACCCCCAAGTGCCTTTTCTCCAGTGATGTGTGAGACAAGTGCATTTACTCAGGACCTCTGTGGCTCCTGCCCTGGGCACTTCAGAGAATGGAATGCCAAGGGCCTGGTTCTGTGACCACTCCCCCTATCTACAGGCCCTGCTAAGCTGGATTCTGGGGACACCCACTTGCTTCATCCTTAGCCCCAAGCCCAGAGAGCCCAAGGGAAGCTGGACCCTGTTCTGTAGGCCTTCTGTCCGTGCCCACCAGGGGACAGAATCTGGCAGTGAGCATCTCTGGAGGCCTGGCAGTGGCAGCAGGGGCACACCATTATGGGCCTAATTGTGAGCCTTAGATAGTCCCCACCCCCCATCGATCCGGCTCTGCAGGCTTTGCCAGGACTACTGTCCAGAGAGCTTGTTTGCACCTGTGACAAGGCGAGCTCAGGAAACCTAATTAGCTAGTTTGGTGTTTTATAATTAGGTCCTTTAAAGAATTCATAGGTGGTGATAATAAGCCCATTTAGAAATCTATTAAACTTTGGAGGAAGTTGAAGGGAAGCCCTGCAACTATGTGCACACGCACTTTCTCTTCCCCTGTGTCTCTTCCCTCTGCCTTTCTTTAGTTTTTTCCTGCCCTTTTTCTCTATCTGCATCCTCAGGTACCCTGATTCCTCCCTCAGCTAGATTCTTACACCTTTTGATTGACACTCCGTGTCACCGTGGTGCACACTGATTCAGTTAACTCTTCCTACAACCCTGGGGGGCGGGGGGTGGTACTGTCATTGTACCCATTTTACAGATGAGCAGCCTGGAGCCCACAGAGGTTGAATATCCGCCCTGAAGCTACATGTCCTTCAGTAGCTGAGCCAGAAGTTGAGTCTGGACTGTCTGGCTCGTAATCCCTCATCAAGCCTCACTTTCCTCAGCCTTCATCACCCTGTCTGCCCACGGCCTCAGCCCTCCTTGCTCTCGCCCAGCTGGCTGAGCTGGAATTTTACAAATCACATTCCTGTTTTCTCAGAGGATTGGTGCCAGGGCTTCAGAGCTAACCTCAGATGGGTCTGTAATGGACAATGGTTTCCAATACAGCTTGTTTTTTCAGCAGCTCTTCCCACTGGATTTCTGCCAAGGTAGTATGAGAGAAGGAATAGGTTGATTGCCTCCCTCCCTCCCTCTGTCCCTCCCTCCCTCTCTTCCTCCTTCCCTCTTGCTTTCCCTCCCTCCCTGTCTTCCTTCCCTGTACTGGGGCTGAGGAGCCAGAAATGAAGTTGACCAGTTTCCAGCTGAGGAGTCTAAAGGGTCCCCTAATGCCTCTGTATCTGCATTAGATCCCCCAGCTCCCTCTTATCACAT
This sequence comes from Myotis davidii, assembly GCF_000327345.1. NCBI lineage: Eukaryota > Metazoa > Chordata > Mammalia > Chiroptera > Vespertilionidae > Myotis > Myotis davidii. The sequence continues at coordinate 736,457 of NW_006285483.1, forward strand.
TGTTTCCTTCATGGTACTTATCATAACATGACATTTTCTCGAGGATTTGTTCACTTATTCATTCACTTGTTTGTTACCTATCTTTCCCCATTAGACCGAAAGCGCCATGGGCGGCAAAGATGGGTCTGCATATATCTGATTCCCCAGGGCCTGCATGGGTTCCTAGCACAGAGCAGGAACGAGTGAACATGTTGAACCTGACCTTCAGTTTCCTTATCTCTAAACTGGGGATAAAACATCTATCTCCTCTACAGGGTAAGTGCCTGGTACACAGCAGGTGACCCACCAATGTTGGTGCCCTCACTCTGCCCTGCTATGCCCTTCAGGTAAGCACTGCGGTGCCCAGAGAAGGTCTAACTTAAAAAAACAACCCTTTGATGACTCCTCCCTTTTTTTCTTTATAGTGCAAAGACATTTTTCCGTAAAGCAAATGAACCCTTCCAGATTAATCTACTTTAGAAATTGGGTGTTTGTGTTTGTGTTGGGCATTCTTAATGCGGGCTGCCTGGGTGTGTATAACTGTAGAAATGTGTAAATGTATGTCTTAGTTCTTTGTTACAATAGTTCACCATTATGCAGATTCCGAGAGAGTAGGTTCTTGAAATTATGCCTCCTTGAAGCATAACCAAGACTGCAGAGATATAAAAGTCAGATGTGGGGCTGCTGCTCCTTGGTGTGGTTGGCAGAGAGCTTGCACTGGTGCTGGATCGGGGTTTGCATCTGGGATCCTGCATGTACTAGTTGTATGACCACAGGTCAAGTTACTGATTCTCTCCCAAGTGGAGTTTTCTCTTCTGTAAAATGGGGAGAGGGCAGGTAATATTTATATCTATCTTATAGCGTAACAACCCTATTCAATGAGTCCATGAGTCAATCATTGCTTCAATGGAAGCTTGTTGAACGCCTCCTATGTACCAAGCACTGCTCTGAGCTCTGGTGATTCATCAGTAAGACCTTTGAAGCCCCATAGGGCTTATGTTCTAGCAGAAGATAATTCATGTGAAGCTCTTAGAACAGTGCTCAGTGAATGCTGGCCAGGAGGGTGACAGTGTACACAGAGTGGCTCTCCAGTGACATGGCTTATGGATCTTGGTTGCACCTCCATAGCCTCTTCTCTGGGAGAAGACATACACGTGGCTGGACACATCTCCATGACACTGATCTATGGCAGGCGTTGGACCTGCTTCTGTATTTCATGACACTGGGAATCTTTGTGATGTGTTTTGGGAAAGGCTGGGTGTGGGGGGAGGTGTGGCATTCAGTGGACAGATCTCAATCTCATCTTTCCTTGCCCTTCTTCATGTACAACTGACTGCCTTCTCTCCTATGCACATTTCAGCTCCCACACTCTGCTTTGGCTCACTGTATTCCCTACTCCCGGACTTCTTTCTTCCTGGCCCTGGGAAACTCCACCCATTATTCAAGGTCCTCCTTCTCAAAGCTGCCCCAGCAGCCTCAGCTGGGAGAAATCCCTTCCTAACTCTCCACCTTCCTCTCTCCCCTCTGTCCCCTCTGTCCCCTCTGTCCCCTCTCCCCTCTGTCCCTTCTCCCCTCTGTCCCTTCTCCCCTCTCTTCCCTTCCCTTCCCTTCCCTTCCTTTCCCTTCCCTTCCCTTCCTTTCCCTTCCCTTCCCTTCCTTTCCCTTCCCTTCCCTTCCTTTCCCTTCCCTTCCCTTCCTTTCCCTTCCCTTCCCTTCCTTTCCCTTCCCTTCCCTTCCTTTCCCTTCCCTTCCCTTCCTTTCCCTTCCCTTCCCTTCCTTTCCCTTCCCTTCCCTTACCTTCTTTCTCTCTTTCCTTGTGTCCTTTCCTTCCCAATGTCCCTTGCTGTGTTTCTGTTCCCCTGCTGGGCCATGAACTCCTTCAGGACTAGAGGCTGTCCCATTCATCTCTGTGTTCTCTACACCATATTGCTTTACTTGCAACGGATTCTCAACAAACACTTTTTAGGCAATTAAACAAATATATGGCTCCATGGGTTTATGTAGAATCATCAGGCTTCACTTTTTCTGGGGGTGGGAGATCTGAGGCAGGGGTCTTGTGTAGAGCAGCAATGGCCCTTTTTGCCTGGGTGCAGAGGCTCCCGCATGTACGCTGCAGCCACCTCGGTGCACTCACACACATCCATGGGGCCCAGGCAGTTGGCTTGGGTGTGTACGTGGGGGGACATGGTGGCAGCCCAGTGCCCAGTGATGGATGAGGGGGGTGGAGGTGACTTTCCCAGGGGAAGATTAGCGCCTGGCAGCTATGATTTGTCTCGTGCCCTCCTGTCCTTTTGCTGGGCCCCACTGCAGAGTCATTCATTACAGAGGCTGCTGTCACAGAGCTGGGGGCAGGGGCTGAGCAATGTGTATATGTGTGTGTGTGTGTGTGGGGGGGGTGGCAGGCTTCACCCCTCCCCCAGAGAGCCTCTCATGCCAGAGCCCATTTTGTGGCCATGAGACAGACGTCTGGAGTTGGGAAGAAGTGGACCAAGCTGTATTCACCTAGGACATACCCTTGTACCCAGGGGCAGCAAGGTGTAATAGGGTGGGGAGGGGCTCATGCACTCATTCATTCACGCACTTGGCAATTTCACTAAGTGCCCACCAGACCTGTCCTCTCCCTTCAAGGCACTCACCACTGCTGGGGGAAGGTGGGCATACAAACTGGCAGTGCAAGGTGGTAACAGGCTGCTGAGACAGCTACCCTCCAGCCTGGGGGACCTCAGGGCAAGTGAGAAGCCACAGGGGGTGGTTTAAAGAGCACTGAACTTGGAGGCTGAAAATTTAGGCTTGAGTTTTGGCTTTATTACTTACTAGTGCTATGGCCCTGGATAAGTCACTTCAAAACTGCTTAAGCCTCAATGCCCACATCTGTAAAATGGGGCTGATGATATATCTTTCATTCACACAGCTGTTTTAAAAGGGAAGAAGCTGTCAATGTGCTTTTTAAATTGGAAGGTGCTATATAGGTGTGTGGGATTATTGCTTCCTTAATTCCACTGCAGGGGTTAAGGGTGGGGGCAAGGCAGCCAGATGAGACTCCAAGAAATAAAATTAATACAACTCCCACACCCTGGTATTTATACAGCCCTCTATAACTTACAACTCAGTTTTACGTTCTTTATATTTCTTGATCCTTACAACAAACCTTGCAAGCCATGTCGCGGCAGGCATTATTAACTCTTATTTTGCAGGGCAGGAAGAATCTCAAGAGAATAAATTGTTTGCCCAAGGTCACTCAGTTAGTAGGGGAATGAGCTAGGACTGGAATGTGGTTCTTTCTGATACTCAGGCCTGTGTGCTCTTTTCCTGTTTCTACACACTGGAGTTCCTCTGTTTTGATAAGACCCTCCATTCATCTCAGCTCCAGCCTGGGTGACATTACCCCCACCCCCTGAGACTGTCCATGAATGGATGTGGCACCTTCCCATTCCCCACACTTTCATTGTGCCCACTCATGACCACTTTTGGACACAATGGTGTTAGGGAATGGGGGATGAGAAGAGAGGGGTCTGTATGTTTGAGAGTGTAAGAGGGAGAGAAGAGGGCAGGCAAGCTGAGATTTTCCAAGAGTCCTCACCCAAATCTGGCATGTCAAATGCTAACGAAGTATGGGAAGGCAAGGAGAGAACTGAGGAGAGAGGGAGGAAGGAGAAGCAAAGGCAGAAGAGAAAGAAAGGGAGAGAGAACTGGAAGTTGGGGTGGAGAGCATCACGAAGGAATATAGAGAGAGGGAAAATACAAGGGAATGGAAATGAGACAGGAAGGAATCTAGGAGAGGAGAGGAAGGAGGAGAGCAAGGGGGAAGGAGGGAGGCCTAGAGGCTGGGGAGGACGTTGGGGGAGGGTCAGCTCTTCTCTGGCTAGGGGTGGGAGATTGAAGGCGGAATCGCAGCAGGCTGTGGAGGAGAGGAATAAGTCATAAACGCTGTGGGAGCAAAGGTCAAATATAGACTGATGGCTCCATTGTTTCGTAGCCAGTGAGGAGGACCCTGTTGGGGGTTTGCCGAGATGCTTAACCCTTTCTTGCCCGGCTTTTTGATGGTGAGGCTGGCAAGGGGATGCAGAGTGAGAAAAGTACCCGTGTGTCAGGGATCAGGATTGGGGTGGGGATTGGACAGGGACCCCACAGGGTTGGGACTGGGTCTTGGGAGAAGGGACTCTCAAGTGTCCTCTCCGCTTCAATTCATAGGAGGTAAACAAAATAAAAACATAACACCTCTCTTTTTCTACTGGTGGTAGTCCTCGCTTGCATCCCTGTCCGGGGAGATTTCCTAGGGGAGAAGGAAGTTCCTGGGAAATTGTTCTTGAGTAGCACCTATTAACAACAGCAATATTAAATAATAGTAACACTAGAAAATGTTTATTAAATAATAAAACCAAAACTAGTATCAATTAATATTTGTCCTGAACACATTAATATATATTATATGTTCAGTGTTTATGGTTTTCAAATAATTTTAACAATCACAATATCATTTAAACTTAACAATCCTGTGTGATTGGCATTACCAACACCTTTTAACACTGAAGAAACTGGTGCTTAGACTTGCCCAATATATGCCAGTTAGCAGCTTTTTTAATCCTAACCCACAGATCTTTCCACTACTCCACAACTTTCCTTGGGCAGTTTCATACTCATTATATGGGGAAATAGGGAGTTTTTCCCCCTCAGGAAACATTTGATTATGAAATAACTCGTGTTAGTTGAGAAAATCAAATGTAGTTGTTGGAGAGGGAGAGGATAAAGCCTGTGGGACAGGACTTCAGCACCACGGACAGGTCCCAGCATCTGAGGCCCCTCACCCCTCTCACCAATCAGCTCAGCATAACTAGACTTCTCTCAGGGAGGGGCCTATCGCTAGACCCTGTGGTCCCTCCCCAGGGGAGAGTGGGGGTCCAGCAGTCGACTCCTCAAGCGCTGTAACGCCCCCCTCCACACCCCCAATGATGTATAGACTGACAAAGGACTTAATGCTGTGAATACATAAAGCGGTGAGGCCTGGGCGGTGGAGGGTGACAGCTGCCCTTTAATGCTTGGCTTTTTAAAGATCATGGTAGAGTTCAGAAAGTATAGTCATGAGGTTTAATGATTTAATGGGGACGACTGGGGAGCAAAAATAGTTACTGCGCCCTGGGGAAAAGTGACTCCTCATACATATTACTTTAGCCTAATGGCCTATAACGCCCTCCCCCTGTGCCGTGGGGGGGGAGTCACGCTACATAGCCGCTGTAATACCGAATGGCCTGATTAAATGCATATTAAACAATACTAAATTGGGAAAAAAGAGGCGGAGGTGGTGCTAAATGTATTTATTCAGTTCTGTGGGGGGAAGATGTGGCTCCTCCTCTGGCATTGGGTGGAAGAGGTCCTCTTCACTAACCTGCTTCCCAAAAGGTGTGGTGCCCCCCATGGGATCCAGAGGGTGCTGGGAACCCCAGTTCTCTGGGAGGAGCTTAAGGAGGGAGACACCTCCAAAACGGGGGGAGATGCTAGGCATTAAGGGTCTGGAGTGCCAAGAGCAGGAAGGGAGAGCCAGACCCACTGTCCCCAGAGACCTCCTGTGGTTCCCAGCTTGGAGACTTGTCTGCAGAAATGTGGTTTGATTCTAATCTGTCACTTTTGAGAGGCTGCTCTTCTGTCAGTCCTGGGGCTACTGTGGGACTCTGGGATCTACTGGGGTGGTCTCCTTACTGGTAAACCACTTCCCCATGACCCTCCAACCAAGGCCCTGGTCACCAGTTTCTAAGACCTCTGATTAGACTAGAATAAGAGTGCAGCCTCAGCTCTTCAGCCTCAGCTGTTCGTAGTCTATAGACTACGAATGCACAGCAGAATCACCTGGGGTGGTTTTGAAGATGCCAGTGTCTAGGAGTTATATCTCAAGAGGTTTTGATTTATTTGGCCTGGGTATGGCCAACATGTTAATTTTTTTTTAAAAAAAGCTACCCAGGTGATTCCAACTTGCACCGAACTTGAGAATCACTTCAGTAGAGTGTTAGAGGTGGGGGATACTTTGGAAGCCACCTGGCATAAGACCTTCATTTCACAGATGAGGAGTTGAGGCTCAAAGAGGTCACGACATGTTCAAGATCCCTAGGGATGGACCAGGCTCTTGACTCCCAATCCAGTGCTCTTGCATTGGCCCCTTCCTTTTTCATGGTAGCATGAACAGGGCCAGTGTCAGAACCAGGGACTATGAAGAGTCAGCATCCCGGTTCTGCAGCTCTCTGCCCCAGATAGACCAAAGCCAAGCATGGACTCAGTGGACCCCAAACAGCATCTCTTTCTCTGGACTTGGGGAAGAGGCAGTCTTTGTTTCGTCACTCAGCTCTGTCTGAGTCACACATGTGAGTTTTCTGATCCCAAGAACCTTCCAGATTACCTCCCTGGCTCTGGGTCTTGTAGGTCCTGGTTGACCTATTGGCATTAAGAGCCAAACTGCTTGGATTTAAATCCTGGCCCTGCCACTTACTACCTGTATAACTTTAGACAAGTCAACCCCTGTGTGCTTCAGTTTTCTTGTCTACAAAATGGGGATAATAACAGTACTGACCTCATAAAGTTGATGTAAGGATTACCTAAGTTAATATGTATAAAAGCACTTAGAACAGCATCTGGAGTATAGTAATTACTATGCAAGTGATAGCTGTTGTTGATTTAACATTTTAAATGTGTCTCCCCTTAGGCCCCATCATAGACTGCAATGTTTTAAGTTGTTTGTGTTCCTTATATCTGTTATTCGAGTTCCTTATGGATGGATTCTAAGGTCTGTACCTTAGGGATTTTGTTCCCTCGGGTCCTAAATGGCCTCAGATTCTAGTCAGGATCCATGTAAGTTCAGATATTGCCTTCCCTAAAGAAAAGGAGAAAAAGGCCTTATGAAGTTTGGATGAGAATGGGGCAAGGAAGACAGGAACATAGTTGGGCAGGAACTCAGTTCTAGGCAGGATGCCAGGATAAAGGCTTTGCCTATCCTCTTGGGATGTTTGAAACACTTGAGACCACCTAAGTAGGTGGTGATGGATGCTGGACTCAAAAAAGCCCACTGGCAAGTGAGTATTAAATAGAAAAGAGGCCTGTTTCTGGCTTCCTGGTGGGAATAGTGGGGGTGCATGAGTGGGCATTCATCTTTGTACTTGCCTGCAGCCTAATTTTGTTGAGGCATAATCTTATTTTCAACAAGGCTGCTGGTTTGCTTAGCCACTGACTGAGATGCAATGGAACAGGCCCAGAAACCACCCAAGGCATAGGTTGCAGCCCACAGTACTCTTGCCCTGCTCCCACGAGCATTTGCCCTTGTGTCTTGGGGAGAATGAGGTAGGAATATGGACTTCAGAAAGGCACCGTCTTCTCAGACCAGCTTTTGTAATTTTGGATGCCTGACACACAGAACTTTCTGAGAGTGGCTTTCCCAATCTCATGGCTAATGACGATCCTTTCTAAGCCCCCTGTCCTGGATAGTAGCCTGCTGTCTCTTATTCATGTTGCCCTTTGATGCTTCCAGGCTTGGTTCATCATGCTCCCTTCTCAAAATTTTATATCCAAATTCTGCCCCCCCCCCCGGTCCCCCCTGTGGGAGCCTAGGTGAAATGCTGTCACTTCTAGCAAGTGCCCTCTCATGGAATGGACTCTCTTGAGCACTCTACAGCTTGTATATTTCCCTCCCTCATTGCCCTATTACAAACTGCATTGTACCAGTTACCTGGGCTCCTACTGGCTCAATCACAGGATGATAAGCGCTTGTAGGGTACGGGGCCTTGCCTGATCAATCTGTGTGTGTCCCACTCTCTAAAATCTAACATAGGGTTTATTCCAGAATTGGCATGTATTGATGAACAGAGATGGAGTGTTGTTACCTACTAAAGCTCACATTAAGTAAGAATGTGTGAGTTAGCTTTCCCTAGACCTGTTCAGAAAGGCATGGGAGGGGTGAAAAGCATTCCCCTGGGGGAGTAAGATGCAGAGAGCCCTCAGCTCAAACCCTAGATCATCCCCTTGGGGGTGGAGAGAGGGAGGAAAACTGATTGATTCCTCCTTCCTATTCCACAAGACACTCCTCCACGCACACACACATCCTGTTACACACACAGATCTCGCTACCTGCCCTCCTACCTTTCTCCTCCTTCAACTGCATTTTAAATAAATGCCCATTAAAAAATCCGCCTCTTCCCACTGCTACACAGGCCAGACCCTCCCACCCCCAGGTCCCTGACGCTCTTAGATTTTCCTGCTGCTATGTTCCACCCTGAGCCATGTCTTCTAGTATTTTGCTTTCAAATTGTGTCTCCTGCCATTTGTGCCACATTTAAAATGCTAACAGTACAGAATGTCATTTACAGAACCGGGGCGTTTGCTCCGGAAAATTAATTTGACTTATTCCTTCTGCCTGTTCCTATCTCCAGGCCAATATTATGCTACTCATTCTACAAGAGTAATACTTAATGAATAGGACTATTAATAATGTCAAGGTCCGCGGGGGCCTGGCGGCTAACGGATAGGCGTAGACGGAAGGAACCCATCACCTGACTCCTGGTTTAATGTCCCATGAAAATATCAGGCACTGCAGTGTAATTATGGAGCAGGGAGAGGCGAGTGGATGACGACCCAGAGTTTCTTAAATATTTTTCAAATTAGTTGATGCTTTTCCTTTTGGGGAGGGGGGTGCTTATCCCCCTCCCCCACCTCTATTTTTAGTTCTGGATTGGAAGAGGAGGTAGACCTGTTTTTATTACACACACACACACACACACACACACACAACAATGTATAATACAGAGAAGCTAATAGCTGCTTTCACCCCAACATGCTGAGACACTGTTGGGTATGGGGAGGAAAAAGAGGAGGAAAGCTTAGGTTTCCATTAAAAAAAAAGTGAGATCAGAAAATCTGATTTACAAAGAGTACCCCAGTGACCCTCCTTTTCTCCATTCACCTCCCCCTTCCCCAGCGTATGCAGAATCACAGAGCCAACCGAGGCTTCTAGAAAGAATATGAGTCCCCTGGTTATATGCAGCCCCCACCCCACCCCCCGCCACACTGTGCACAGTCCTCAATACTCAAGGAAAGGGAAGACTGTCCCTTGGTGTATAGCTTCTTCTTTGCTTGGAGCCTGACTTTTAAGTCCTGAGTGGCCCACTTGGTTGCTTTTGTGGGAATAGATCAGCAAGGTGGGGCAGGAGTGCTGGGGAGGGGAGGCGCAGGGGGAGGCCAAGAGAGGGTGAGGGAGTTGGTGCTGGACTCCTTCGTGTCAGTCTCATCTCATGTGCAGGAAGGGGATAAGAATATCTGCCTTGCAGGGTGGTGGTGAGGCCATGAGATAATGGGTATGAAGGGCCTGGGGCTGTAGCTGGCACATGGAGATGGCTGATAATGTTAGTCTCTTTTGTCCAGTTCACGATGGTACAGTCATACTCAACCATAGCAGGAAATAAGCACTTCTTGGTACAGGGTTGAACAAAGGATACACACCTCTTACCTTAGGGGAGCCTGATGTGTAGGAGCTTCCAGTGTAGTGGGGGAACCTCTGCCCTTGAGGGATGCCCAGATTCCTATTAAAAAGTCAAAGTTTTACCCTGGCCAGTGTGACTCTGTTGGAGCATTGTCCTGTATGCCAAAAGGCAGTGTGTTTGATTCCCGGTCAGGGTACATACCCAGGTTGCAGGTTTGATCCTCAGTCGGGGTGCATAAGGGAGACAACTGATTGGTGTTTTTCCTTTCCCTCTCCCTCCTTCCCTCTCTAAAATCAATAAAAACATATCCTTGGGCGAGGATTAGAAAAAGAAGTCCAAGTCCCTACCTTCGGGGCCCCTAGTTTTATGGTAGAGACCCAGCTTCTGATCTGAGAGGGGCTTCTGTTCTGGTGGTGAACACCTGTCCTTGTAGGGCTTATGGAAGAACTATAGTGCCTATTGTGGGGGACCGCAGTCTTATGAGAGTTCCTGCCCTGCTCTGGGAGACATTCCAGTCCAGTGGGAGAAACCCAGTTTCTGATTATGGTGGAGGACTTCCGATCTGGTTGCATAAATGAGTCCCTTGAAGAGACCCCAGTCTGATAGGGGAGACACAGTCTTTGTTCTTGAGGGAGGGGGAATCGCAGTTTGATGGTGGAGACAAGTCTTTGCTCCAGGGAAACTCTAAATCTGGTGAGGGATGAATAACCCCTGGCACAGGAAAATCTAATGGGGGAGACAAAGTGTCTGGGAGAGATTTCAGCCTGATGAGAGTAAAAGCCTAAAGAAGGCCTTTTGATCAGAGATACCAGAGACTGCCCTCTGGGAACACCCAGACTGCTGGGGAGGCAGACCTCAGGGAGGGACAGTATGATCCAGGGAAGACAGATCCCTCAGTCTTATTGAAGGGACATGGCACCTACTCAGGACAGGGATGGCAGGGCGCGTAAAGGCAGGCAAACGCAGAAATCTCAAAGAAGGAGAAGCACACGCTGTTCAGCTCAGCTGGGGAGAGACCAACAAGTTCATCAAAGTGGCAGATACTTGGGGAGGCTAGGTGTGCTGGGCCCACAGGGCTAGGCTGGAAGCCGGGCCAGCGGCTCCTTTTTCTCTGACTGGAAATCTCCCATTTCAGCACCATGGCCAGCACACACCGGGCATTCAGCACGCACTGGCGCTGGCCTGGCATCCAGCTGACGCTTCTGCATGTGTCTGTCTCCACAGGGACCCTGGGACTAAGGGGCAGAGGGCCAAGGTGTGTGAGAGGCGATGGGGCACCTTCCTCGCGTCTCTGCACGAGTATCTGTCTCCCCCATGTGTCCGCAACTCCTCATGGAGGCATCCAGAGTGCGTGTCAGTGTCTCCCTTCTGTGCAGCTGCTGGGTCGTGCCTGACCCATCTCCTTTCCCACTCTGGAATTAGGAAGGGGGTGAAGTCTTCCTTCTGGGGTCAGCACAGATCTCTCTGAAGGCCTAGGTGTGTGTGTGGGTGTGGGTGTGTGTATGTTTTTTGGCGGGTGTTACTGTGAAGGGTCCATTTTACTACCACTTATGTTTCTTGGGACACCATGGAGTTGATGAGGAAATGAACACACCCTGAGCTCTGCCTATCCTGATCACCAACCACCTCCTGGACTGGGTCAGGCCTGGGTCTGTATCTGATCCCAAATGCTCCCATCCACCTACCCAGAGCTGCCTGCCTGAGAGTCTTATGGCAGGAACACACTGCTTCTGGGAGGGGCCTTGAGGGGCTCATCCCATGCCAACCGAGGGTCAGATTAGGGGCACTACAGTTAGTCTGTGCTAGCCCTTTCTCCTTCCTCTCTCTCCACCACCTGGTTTGGGGCCCTTACCATCTCCTACAAAAGACATGTTCATGGCCCTGCTCCTTTATGCACTGGGACCTTAACAGATCCAGGCGGTTCACCCAGACCCCCATCACTTCACTCCCCATACCCCAGCCTTTCAGAAGAAAGGTAAAGGGCTTGAAGGACCTGGACACAGGGAGATACCCCACCTCTACCCCTGTCTCCACCCTCGTAAAAGGCAAATATGGAATCAGCAAAAGGAAAAAAGAAGAGGCCAAATAAAAATAAAATCATCCAATTAATAATTCTTCTGATAGGCTCATCAGAATTCACAGCTGGACCTAGGAAGAAGTGGAAGAAGGGGGTCAGAGAGGACAAACATGGGGGCGCCTTTTCTGTCCCTCACTCTCAGGTGAGAGAGCAAAAGAACCTCCTGCCAAGTTCTCGTTTTCTCACTTGCTCTTTTTTTTTTTTTTATGGGGCATCCTGAGTGTAAAAAATATGACTTGCCTTTATGGTGCTCCAACAGGAATGAAGCTATAAAATTATGAACAGTTTTTATGACGGCTATTCGGGGGATGCTTTTATATTGATGGTATACAGCCTGAATCTGTCTTTTTTTGCATCCCACCCCCCTTCCCTGGGTAGGGAGGGGAAGTCTGTGTAACTATTTTTCATGCATTTAATATATTAATTATCCGGTAAATGCTCCCCAGGCTGTGCTCGGGACATTGGAGAGTGACAGGTTCTCAGCGAGCCTCCAAAGGCAGCGCATCAGCCTGCAGTGTATTATGTCGGTGAGGTCAGGGTGGGGTTAATGTAACTTTTTATTTGCTGATTTTTCATAGGCGGGAGCAGAACTGGGATGGGGGGAGGGAGGGAGAGGGCGGGAGAGGGAGGAGGGGAGGGAGGAGAAGGTGCCACAAGAGCAGAGATAATGGTGAGGCAGATCTTTCCACTCCCAGTTCACCTCTGTCAATGCCAGAAGGTTTGATTAGGTAGGAAAGGAGCAGTGGCCTCTCCTGGCCGGCTCTGTCGACAAACGACACACACTCCCAGTGACACTTTGGAGCTCTACCTCGCTGCATCCTGCACACTGGAACGCAGGCACATTTTCACCATTTGACTCCTTCTCACTCTCTGAAACCAAAACCCAGGACGTCAGGCCTGGAAAAAACCTGTAAGGTTACATGGGGAGTGTCTAGCTGGCTTCCCTTTGCAACTTTCAGATGGGAGCTTATACACAGACACTTACACACTGCCACGTGGACTGTGCACACTCGTGGGCTGGCTTTGTCACTTGGTTTCACATTGTTCCTCCTGATCTCACATACCAAATTCTCACATAGACCCCTTGCCCATCCACAAAGCACAGCTTCTGGCAAGTAAGTAAGGGGATTAAGGAATGAGTCCCACTGACCACGATTGCTCAGTCTTGACATAAGCTGCTCTCGTGTCTTGAGCTGAGACCCTGTCCACCTACAAAAAGAAAAACTGTAAGACAACCAGATAGCCCATCACTGCCTGGGTGAAAAGGGTGGTCCAGGTGCCCCATGCCAAGGTGCTCCCTGGGTCTGTGTGTACTCCAGGTCTTGGGGAGGGTGCAGTTGCTGCCTTGACTAAACTGGGACCTCTCTGTCATTGCCTCCTGCCCCTGCCCCACCATCTGCTGGCCCCAAGGGGGCAGCACAGCTGGGTCTCCTTTGCTTTTACTGGTCTGTGATCCTGAACACCCGACTCCTGGCTCCCCAGCCCGTTGGAGCCTTTATTTTGGTATAGTTGACTCTAAAAATATTTTCTCATTCAGAAAAATGAAGAATAAACATTATCTTAAAATATTATCAGTGTAGACACTTTTGTGTGTTGAGGCAGAACAAGGGCTGCCCCTGTTGAACCAGGAGCCCGGATGCTGGGGTTCAGGGCATCAGCTATGCCCCTTTTCCCTCCACTAAACAAGACAAAATGAGGGTGAATACTTCTGAGGCTTTGCAGACCCACCCACCCATTCTTGCCCATAGGTAGCACTGAGGCATGTGCGTGTGTGTGTGTGTGTGTGGCTTCTCTATCTCCTTCCAAGGGGAGAAGTTAAGAGTTTGAGTCTTAGAAACAGATAGGGTTCATTCAGGTCCTTGCTTTACCACTTCCTGCTCAGTGACCTTGGGAGAGTTTCTTCACTGCATTCAGACTCAGTCTTCCCATCTGTAAATTGGGGGTAATTATATTAGAAGTGAAACCTATGGTTGTAGAGGAATGTTGTAAAGAATAAGGAAGTTAATACATGAAAGGTGCTTAGCTCACTGCCTGGCACAGACATTATTGCTATTACTATTATTATTATCCACTCCCACTCACCAATTTTTATACAACCCAGCGTCTATGAAGTTACCACTCCTTCACAAGTTTGCAAGTGGCTGTTTGTCTTAGGCACATGTTCTGAGGTGTGGCATACTTTAAATAGGTGTGTAGTGAAATCTAATTATGACCCAAACATCCAAGCAGGCTTAGTATGCACTTGCCTTTGTCATTGCTATTAAGCCAACATAGGGAGTGACAGTAAGGAGCCTACATTATTGGGCACCTATCGAGGGCTGGGGCAGTTACATCATTTATTTTTCTCAATGTTCTTATGAGGTAGATAATATTTTTAAAATATATTTTTATTGATTCCAGGGAGGAAGAGAGAGCTAGAAACATGAATGGCTGCCTCCTGCATGCCCCTTACTGGGGATCAAGCCCGCAATCCAGGCATGTACCCTGACCAGGGAATCAAAGGGTGACTTCCTGGTTCATAAGTCGGCACTCAACTATTGGCCACTCCAGCTGGTCAGAGATATATAATATTGTTAAGCCATGTCACTGGTGAGGAGCCTGAGGATCAGGGAGATTCCGTCAATGACATGACAGCCTGAGGTCACCCAGGTGTAAGAACCAGGATTGGGTTTCAAGGCCACCCTACTCTGAAGCTGTGTCCTTCCCATTCCCTTGGGCTGTCTCTTGCTGTTTTTAAAATGATACATCAAACAAAAGCAGGGATAGCAATCTTGCAAAGATATGTGTTTACTATCTGTCAGGCACTGGTGAGGGGCTCACCAGAATGAGCTGTTGTTGCTGCCCTGGAGGAGTCTGGAGGCCACTTGGGGGAGATAAGGCATTTAGTAATAGTATTAGTTGTTCCACTGCTACTACTGTGCACTGATAACACTGTCAATAACAACACCCAGAACAGTTAATGCTCACGGGGTCAGGCACTTTCCCAAGAACATTATCCCATAGAAACTCATTTTATCCCTATAACCTTATAAGATAGGTACTCTTAGTCTGTACTATTGGTCTGTAGATGGGAAAACTGAGGGCAGAGAAATGAAGATACAGAGAACTTGCACAGCCAACAGGTGGAATATTCTGGATTGGAACAGAGAAGGCTGATTCTAGAGGTGAAACTCTTTAGCTTGTAACCTGCTGTGTGCCAGGTGCCTGCCTTTTCACAGCCCCCTCCCCAGTGTGGGATCCTCATTCTCACGTAGCTGTGTATACATTTGACCCTTTAAAAAACGTGCACAGGTTTTTATGAAGGTATTTCAAGTGCTGTGATTATGATCATAATTGTTCTAAGAATGTAGTTAACCTTTTAGGGTGTAGGCACTGTGTTAGGTGCTACATCTACATTACTTCCTTTTGTTTCCTCAAGAATGTAATGAGGCAGGTACTAGAATGATCCCCATTTTACAGATCAGGAAACTGAGGTTTTGAAAAGGGTAAGCAGCTTGCCCAAAGTCATATAGTAAGTGGTGGAGTCAAGATTTAAGCCCAGACAGTCTGTTGCCAGACCTTTAGCTGGTGACCCAAAGCTCTTAAGAATGACAGGGAAGCTTATGGAATCAAAGGGAGAAGCCCCTGTTGCCTCTCAGTCACACTCTCCCTCCTTCCCTCCTCCTCAAAGAGTTATGAGGTAGAATCCCCCACTCCCCCATGAATGTGATAGTGTTGTATTGCTCTGTGGCTTGCCTTTCTTTTTTCTCATCTGATGTCGACATATGTAGATCTATTTCATATTTTAAACTTCTACTTAATGTTCCGCAGAATGGATTCACCATAATTCTCCCCTTGATGGACATGTGGGTTGTTTCTAATTCTGGGGCATTGAGTGCAATGGGCAATGCTTCCCTGAACATTCTAATACAGGCCTTTTATGCACATGTGCTCAATACCTAGAAGTGGAATTGCTGAATGGAACAGACAAGGATTTGATATTTTTACAGCTGTGGCCATACTGTCCTCCCAAAAAGGCTGTATGCTACCCCAAAACATAGGATAGGACCCCCAGAACCTTATAGACTTGCCACTAATGTCTATTATACATTTTTTCCTGTTTTTGTTGTCATATAAAAAAGAATCTCTTGATTGCTTTCATTTCCCTGATTACTGCTGGGATTAGGGGCCTTTATGTTTATTTGCTATTTTAAAAATCTTCTTTGCCCTTTGTACATCTCATCTATGCATATGCTTCGCACGTTTTTGGATTGGGTTGAGGGCTTACCATTTTTATAATGTTAAATTTCTAAGTATAAAAGTAATACATTCTAAATGGAGAACATTATAAAACACAGACAATAATAAAGAAAATAGATATTACACATAATATCCCTCCACCCTGTGATGACACTTGGCAGCCAGCATATTGGTGCATTTTTGCCTCTCTTTTTTTTCTGTATAAATATATGTACTTCCTACCTGTGCTCTTAGCATAGCACTGTATATGTATATACAATCTTGTACCCTTTTTCCCACTTGACCTTATAAAGGGCACATTTTCCTGTGCTATTAAATATTTTAAACACAATTTTATGTTTGCTCAGGATTGATCAAATTGACATATCAAAATTTATTTAACAATTATTCTAATTGCTGGACATATTGGTTGCTTCCAGCTTTTTATCATTATAAATAATGCTGTAGTGAACATCTTTGTACATAAATCTCTGTCTGCATCTCTGATTATTTCCTTAGGATAGATTCCTTGAAGTAGAATTACCAGGTCAAAGGGTATAAAAAATTTATACCCTTTTAAAGATTTTTTATCCATATTGTCAAATTGCTTTCTAGAAGGGTTATATCGATTTAAATCTTCACTAACCATATAGGAAACATACATTTAAGTGCACACTTTATAATTAAAAAACACCCCACTTTTCAGTTGGGAGGCAAACGTATCTCATTATTGCCTTAATCTTCTTTTTTTAAAAATTTTTTATTGATTAAGTTATTACATATGTGTCCTTATCCCCACATTACCCCCCTTCCCTCCCACTCATGCCCTCATCCCCCTGTTGTCTGTGTGCCTTCATCTTCTTTACAGTGAGATTAAACATATTTTCTACACCTCTCGGCCATTTGTATTCTATGAATTATTCGTCTATGTTCTTTGCCTACTTCCTATTGGATTAATTATCCCTATTTTGGGGGGACAAAGAAACGGAGGCTCAGCGTAGTTAAGTGACTTACCCACAATTACATAGCTGGCAACAGGCAGAGGCAGAACCCAACCCTCTCTTGCTCCCAGTCCTGAGTGCTTGCACCTCATGCTGCTTCTCTTTGGCCCTAGCGCAGCGGTTCTCAACCTTCCGAATGCTGCGACCCTTTAATAGTCCGGGTACTCGTATGTGGGTGTGTCTGCATGGGGGCGGACCCGCCTGGAGACGGATAGAGGAGCGGTGTCTCGGTTTCTAAGACCACTGAAAATATGTGTTTTCCGATGGTCTTAGGTGACCCCTGTGAAAGGGTCGCTCGACCCCCCAAAGGGGTCGCGACCCACAGGTTGAGAACCACTGCTCTAGCGCAAGAGTCAGCCAACTGTAGCTCAGCCCGCAGACTGTTTTTGTAGATGGAATTATTGGAGTCCAGCCTCACCCATTTATTTACTCTTCTCTATGGCTGCTTTTGTGCCAGAGTGGCCGAGTCCTAGAGTTGTGATAGATACCAATACGGCTCACAAAGCCTAAAGTATTTGCTAGCTGGTTTTACAGAAATGTTTCACAGAAACATTTGCTAACCCCTGACCTAGAGCAGGGTTGTATGGACTAGTTTAAATTTCCGAGTCACCACATTTTACAAAGTCAAATTAGAATTTGGCTTTTTATTTACTACTTCATTCCTTCATCAGATGCTTCTCAAATACCTATTGTCCCCCAGCCTCTGAGTTGGGAGTTCTTATTTCATAAAGGATTTTCTCAAGAGATACATTTGCAACACAGTTATTGAAATTAAAATAGAAAAGCAATGAAGAAGTAAAGGTGTTTAGGCATAGTGCTGATGGAACATGATATTAGGCTCTGAGTTTCTTGGCAACCAGGGCAAAAAGAGAAGCAGACTGGATTAGACCCTTCCCACTACCTGGGAGAGAAAAGTAGCCCATTTCTTTCCAAGAGAGACAAACTGTTCCCTGGTACTACACTCAAGCAGGCAGTTGCTGCCCAAGGGGTTGCTCAGGGACTTGAGCAGTGTAATGGACAAAGCCTCCCATGGCACATTTACAGCAGGTACAGCCCTGGTCTTCATGTGGCTGTTTCTCATATCTGCTCTTAATAAAAGCCACGAGCCCACTGAAAGCTCAGACTCAATGAAGGTGATCCTGCAGGAGGATAATAGAATGTGGTCCAGCCAGGTAGCTGGCTTTCTAGGGAGTTAGCTGAAAGCAAGGTTAGAGTATAGAATGCCCACTGGAGTGTATGCCCCAGGCGTCCATCCAAATCCAGTCCATCCTCTTCTTTCCCACTGCCAGCACCTTAGGGTGGGTCCTTGTAATTTTCTCCTCCTCCCTGGTCTGCCTCTACAGACCTCATCATCACCCCCATGCTCCCCAGGCTTAAAAATCCATCAGTGACCCAAGTGCTGGGATTTGGGATGAAATTGTTTGCTCTCAGCTTGGAATTTTTAGTTATTGTTTGAATTCTTTATAATGAGCATAGATAATAAAACAGCAGGGTGATTTCATTTTATTTTTTAAAAATTTGTTTTTATTGATTTCAGAGAGGAAAGGAGAAGGAGAGAGAAATAAAAATATCAATGATGAGAGAGAATCATCGATCAGCTGCCTCCTGCATGCCCCATACTGGGGCTTGAACCTGAAACCTGG
Organism: Myotis davidii; assembly: GCF_000327345.1. Classification (NCBI taxonomy): domain Eukaryota; kingdom Metazoa; phylum Chordata; class Mammalia; order Chiroptera; family Vespertilionidae; genus Myotis; species Myotis davidii. The sequence continues at coordinate 754,827 of NW_006285483.1, forward strand.
GCATGTGCTCTGACGGGTAATTGAACTGTGACTTCCTGGCTCATACAACGACACTGAACCACTGAGCCATGCCAGCAGGCATAGGTGACTTCATTTTAGAAAAAGGAAATCTGGATCAAGATGCCCAGATGTGCAAAGATGCTGATAGTGGTTAATGCTGGGTGGAGGGACTATGGTTGATTTCTTTGTTCTCTATACTTAAGTATATTCTTTAAAGTAAACATGCCTCTTTGCTGCTTTCATATAGCACCTTCCCACTTCTCCTTTGAGCTCTCACAGCTTCCTTTGCGCAGGAACTACATTGATCAGGCATTACTGTGTGCCGAGCACTGTGCTAGGCACTTGTTAAAAATATCAATGTTACTGCATTGAACCCACGTGTTGATTCCATTCTAAGGATAGAGAAACTGAAGTTACAGAGGAACTTACGTGGAGTGACAGCCGTGATTTAGAACGCAGGCAATGTGAAGCCAGAGTGTGAATTTTTCCTTTTACCATCATCTCCTAGTTCGCACATTGGGTCTTTTATTTCTATTTTTTAAAAATATATTTTATTGATTTTTTTACAGAGAGGAAGGGAGAGGGATAGAGTTAGAAACATCAGTGAGAGAGAAATACTGATGAGCTGCCTCCTGCACACCCCCTACTGGGGATGTGCCCGCAACCAAGGTACATGCCCTTGACTGGAATCGAACCTGGGATCCTCCAGTCCGCAGGCCAATGCTCTATCCACTGAGCCAAACCGGTTAGGGCGGGTCTTTTATTTCTTTATGTCAGCATAGTACTTGACATAGTCTAGGTGTTCAAGAAGTATTTAGTTAAATAAAGGTATATCCTAAATATCACTTCTCAGGTGGGATATTTTTGAAATGCTTATTGATTTTCCCCTCTCCCCTTATAACTTCCCCTCCCTCCACCCCTCAGTTACCTTTGTCTCAATGGAGGATGAGACAGAGTGGAAAGTGGAAATTGTGAGGACTTCTAGGCTTTGATCTTCAAAATCGCAGGCCCTGGGGGGAATGGGGTATAATCCAGGTTGAGAGTTGACGCTTTGCTGGGCCTCAGAGGATGAGGCCCGAGCCCAGGCAGACCCCTGAGAACCAAGAGGGCATGGCTCTGAGGGGTGGGTCCAGGCACCTGGCATCTAGATGGCTTCACGGAGAATCCCAAGCCCAGATAAGAGGTACAGAATCACTACTATGTCTTCCATCATGGCCAGGAACTCATGGTGCTATGTGGGCAAGAGAGAGGGCCCTTTAGAGCAGTGGTCGCCAACCTTTCGGACCTCACAGACCACCAGTGGTCTGCGGACCACCAGTTGGCGGCCGCTGCTTTCGAGGGTGCCCAGGTAACGGATAGCATGGTGGATCGCATGGTACCCCCACTCTCGGCCTCAGCACTCTATAAGCCCCCTGTATCATAGAAGTAAGTCTAGAGAAAGGGCAGGAACTGGAGAAAATTCAGGAATGATTGACTGAATTTCCACTACCAGTGGAATGAGGACTCAGAATGGAAGTGAAATAGCATTAAAGAAAAACAAAGTGTTATCTTACACGGAGTCGTTGGACCGAGACTTTTACTACCCTGCCCTTATCTGGGCATCTTCTTTGGGCTGGAGAGATATATTCCAACATGCCAGAGGAAGCCTGGAATTTCAAACCACCCACTGAGGGCAGGGAGGTCCTGAGACTTTGGAACTCTGAAGAATGGCTGACATCCTAAGACAAAAGTTAAGGAGATTGATAAGTGTTCTCTGCACCTGGAAGGCCTGCCCACCTGTGTGTGTAGGTGGACTGAAGGCCCCCGTTGTGGGCAAACCCAGGTTTCCCCTTCCAGATCGGTCCTTGTGTACCCACCATGCTCACAGACAGGAACTTGATTTAGACCCACAATCCCTCACCATTGGCCATGACAAGAATGATCTTGTCCTGAAAAACTTTCAGAGCAGATGTGACTAGTTGCCCATGTCCACATCATTAGTGCCCCAGTGGACTGTTTCCTTCGGAGCAGCACTGCTCCCGGGGGGACCTTCAAGATGAGTGAGCCATGAAATGGCCCCCCAGGGTGTAAAAAAGAGGGGGGTCAGCTGAATGAAGTTACTTACCAGTGACCCTTTGCATTGGAGTCTACGCTTGTGAAGAACAGTGGGTTTGGCTTTGCCATGGTTGATGCTGCCTGAGCTTCGGCGGTGGAGGGGTGGGATGGTGGGCGGTGGGGAGGAAGAGAAGGGACAGTGCTAATGAATGAGCAAGACAGTGGACCGGAATTGGAAGGTCTGGTTCAAGTTTCAACTGTGCTGTTTCCAGCCTGAGCTGGGCAACCCTCTTCTCCCCTTTGAACTTTGATGTCCTCGTTTGTTAGGCAATGCCCACCTCACACGGCTGTGGGGAGGCCTCTTGGGAAGCTCTCCATGGCTCTCCCTAAGGATCCCTCGTTCTATTTCACTAGCAGCAGCCTCATCCAGTCTTAGCTGCAACCCCCTGTCACCTGTGAAAATCCTGTTACCCCCATGAAAACAGTGTGAGTCAATGCAATTAGGATAAGGAGGGACTCGGAGCAGCCACTAGTGGTTCTGCTGCATTTGGAAAGCAAGTGGCTTCTTGACTACCAGGGAGCCCCGCGTGCCTCCCAGCTTCGTCGGTCCCGAGGCCAGTGCTGGGCCTCTGGGTTGAGCCCATAGCTTCTATAAAGACAGCTATCCCATACTTCAGGCAAACATTTATTATGCTCTTCCCCTGAAGTGTGGGGAAGTTGGTATTAGTTGTGGGGTTATTTAGAACAAATGAGCACTGAGCCTGGAATTCTTTTTGTTTTAGTTGGAATTTTCACAGTAAGAAAGCCACTGGGGTGACAACCTTTTCTGTACATTATCTCCTTCAACCCTCAGGACACTTTGGTAAGACAAGCTAGGTGGGCATTATTTTATCTTTTTTTTTTTTTTTTTTCGTCATTGATTCCGGAGAGAGAGGAAGGGAGAGGGAGAGAGAGAGAGTGAGAGAGAAACATTGATCAGTTGCCTCCTGTATGTGCCCTGACTGGGGATGGGGGAATGGAACCTGCAACTTCTGCCTTGACTGGGAATTGAACCCTAAACCCTTCAGTGCATGGATGACGTTCTAACCAGTGAACAACACTGGCCAGGATTATTTTATCTTTTAAATATCTCTTTATTCTGTGCAGGATTATTTTCTTTTAAATATCTCTTTATCGCCTTTGCCTGCTTCCTAGTCTAAACCACTTAATTGTTTTTTATTAAGCTTTTTTTGAGGTATAACACATTTAGTAAAGTGAGCAAACCCTAAACATACAGGTTGATGTGTTTTTATACCAGTTGAACCACCTCCCAGATGGAGATATAGAATGTTCCCAGCTTTATAGCAGGTTCCCTTCTCCTCCCTTATAGTCATCCCTCCCAAGGATAACAATTATTCTGGCCACCGTCCATAGAGATTTCTTTTGCCTGTTTTTGAACTTCATATAAATAGAAACATACGGTATACCCTCACTGCTGTTGTGAAATTCCCCCATGTGGTATCAGTAGATTTTCTTTTTTATTGCTGTGTAATGCTCCACAGTGTGGATATTCCACCATTTATTTATTCATTCTGCAGTTGTTAGACGGTCGGGTTGTTTCCAGCTTTCAGCGATTAGAAATAAAGCGCATGTCTTTTGGTGAGTCTTATTCTGGGTCATAGGGTGCCCTTATATTTAACCTTAATAGATAGTGCCGAATATTTTTTCCAAAGTGGTGTACTAATTTACATTCTCACCAGCAGTGTGTGAGAGCTCCAGTTGCTTCACATCCTCACCAACCCTTGGTGTTGCCAGTCTTTTAACATTGTAGCTGTTCTGATGGGTGTGTAGTAGAATTTCATGACGGTTGTACTTTGTGTTCCTCTGATGATGAATGATGTTGAGCATCCTTTCCTTTGTCAATTGCAAACCACTGTTAATGCTCTCACAGACTCCTAACTGACCTCCCTGTTTCTGCTTTGAGCCTCTCCAATTCTGTCTGCCCAGTATGTATGCGGCCAGTGTTGTTTGTTCCTAACATGCATGTTAGGTCATGTTACTCTCCTGCTTAAAACCCTTCGGCAGCTTTCTCTTGTCCTTTGGATCAAGGGCCAATCCTTGACCTGCCCCCACCTGCCCAGTACCACTGCTCATCTCTGCAGCAGCATCTAAGACCATCTTCCCCCTTGTACTCTAGCCACTTGCTTTCTTTGGCATATGGGTTGTGTCCAGTTTTTAGCGATTACAAATAAGCTCATGTGTTTCTCCTTCCCAGTATTCATCACAACCTGGTGTGACTGTTCGATTGACATCTGTCTGTGCTACTAGACTGTGAGCTTCAAGAAAGCAAGACTTATACTTGTCTTGCTCATTATTGTATCTCCAGTACCTAATACAATAATACCCAACACACACAGTAAGTCCTCAATAAATATTTGTTGAATGAATACATATTCCCTGAGTTCACAAACAGAGAAGCTGGGGCTCTGAGAGGAAAGGTGCAGACCTGGGACTAGATATCAGGCCTCTTGACTACTCAATGCTCTTTTCACCACCATACCCCATTGCCTCTGATAAGACAAAGCACTTTTCCATCACTTTTGCATAATTCTAGTGTAAAGATGACTGCGTTATGATTGTTAGTATCAACTCCCCACCATACTGTCAGCTCCTGGAGGGCAACAATGGTGTCTGTTGTGTTTACCCCCAGATTGCCAGCACTCATACAGTGCCTGGAATATCAGAGATCATTGTTAGTATAGACCCATATAAAGAAAAATGCCAGCTTCTGCTAAAAGAAGATGGTATGGGATTGTCCACACATTTTCATTGTGCTGGAATTTTATGGGACTGATTATTGCTCAAAGTAGGAAGCTGGTGTCTGGAAATCTGTCACAGGTTAAAATGGCATTCACTGAAGCCTCAAAAATCTAGGCCTTCCTCTGGTTGCACCTAGGCAAGTCGACTTTCATTTGCCCTCTTAGGGAAAAATCAGCTTGAGCCATGAAGGATGGAAACAAGAGGATACTCCAAAGGCCACAGGGAACCTACCAAAGAGAATTAAGACTTTGCTCATTGTTGGCAAGCAAATTGATGCTGCTCATTGCAAATGGATCTTATTTGCTCACCATCCAGTCTTATCTGCTCATCCGAGCAGGTCTTGCTGCCGTGCAGCTTGGCAGCAGATGGGTTCCAGGAATGGCAGCCCCGTGGAAGTAATAAAGCGGCGTTTCTTTTCCAATTGTCTCTCGTTGAGGCCTCTTGGTGATTCAGATTGATTGTCCTGCAGCCCAACGCAGGGACCGACTAAGTGAGGTTTGTGTGGGATTTGTATCACTGTGGCGGGGTTGGTCCCGAGCTGCCCGGAAACACTGTCCTTTCCAGCCGGGGGTCAAGGCCTGCGTGTGGATGAGGTGAGGAGGCACTTTCAGGCCTGGAACCTGGCTTCTGGACTCCTGACACATTCCCAGGCCTGTGACGGTCTCCAACTCCCTGCCTCTGCCATGACCAGGGTGCCTTAGAATTCCCAGTGGCTTCAGGCTTTGTCTGCAATGGGAGTGGCTCATCCATCCTCTAAGACCCATCTATCCGGGAGTCTTCCTGTGGCCTGGCCTAAGCTCTGGGTGCCTGCCTCTGTCCCAGGAGGAGAAGGTGGGTGAGGGGTATGGAGAAACAATAGCTCCTTAGTCCTGAGCTGTTTATCTATTTGTTTTTAGGAGCAGGGAGAGGCAGAGGTGCTGACGATGAAACTGGGGTCTGGCAGGGTACTTATTGCACACTCCCTCACACCACTAGCTAAGCCACCAGCCAGCGTCTCTGCTCAGCTCAGAACCCTCTGGCAAGTCCTGTGTTTAAAGAGCCAGGCCCCCCGGTTCCCAGGAACAAGGTCAGCCTTGTGTTCCCTCATTCCCTTTTCTTTCGATTTCTGTGAATTTTTAGTTTTCCTCCTGGTCCTGTCTCTTCTCTCCCCCACCTTCCACAGCCCCGTCCCTTCAGACCCATCTACCCCTCAACCCCATCCAACTGCCAATTGCAAAGGCCTGAAAAATAATGTGAAATAATATAGTTTATCACCCAGAGGCTGCTGACAGGCAGAGCGGCCACCTCTGAAAACAGGCAGGAGGCAGGGAGGGCGAGGAAATTATAGGCTGCACAAAGGAGAAAAAGTTAAAGTGAGAGCTCCATAAAAGAAAGTGGAACTATTATGCTGCAAAATGCCAACTCATTACAAAGCGGCCAAATAAGAGAGAAATACGGTGCTGCCTGTAATAGCAGTTTACAAGGGAACATTGTACAGCAACAGAAGAGACGCTGCTATAATTTGCTCTAACAACTCCAATTATCCCTTTTATTGATTTGGCAACACATTTAATAGGAGTAGCCACACCTCTTCTGTTACAAATCATTAAAGGTGTTGAACGGTGTAATTTTAAAATTGTCCTCCTACAGTTGTCAGTATGACAGCATAATTCCCCCTGATGTCGGCTGTGTAAACACCGAGGCACGGTCATTTCCCCCTTACAAGGCCAGAGATGTTGTCAGCCTGGGGTTTTTGTGTAGAAACATCCATTTAATACATATCTTTTTCCTTGACCGGCTCTCCTAATTGCAGCGAGGCTTGGTTTAGTGGTCTTTCTTTCCATTTCCCCTTTCCCTCTCATTCTTTCCCTCTCTTCTTCTGACTAGGCGATGTGTGTGATGGGGATCGTGGAGGGAGGGAAATAAACAGGCTGTTTGGCCTTCTCTTTCTTCCCCGGGCAGCCTTAATTGCTACTTAAGTCTGGGCCCTGCACTTAACATCCCCAGGGCAGGCCCTGCACGGTGCACACTCCCCTGAGGCCGCCCCACCACCCCCACCAGAGGTTCCAGGAGCGACCAGAGCTCACGTGCTCTGCAGGCTGTGGCAGAGCCCAGCTGCCTGAGGGATGGAGGGAGGATGGGTGGGATTGAGTTAGTCAGGACAGGCCTGGGTTCAGGGTTGGGGTCGGGTTGAAGTGGGGGGCGTGGGGAGTCAGAGCGTTGCAAGGGCTAGGGCCGATGGCCGGCCAGAGGATGCCCAGGCTGGGTGGTGTGGGGTAGGGAGAGGCCAGAGCGGAGGGATAGAGGGATGGGGGTGCAGGGAAGGTAAGCCCCTGCACCGGCCTGGCCTCTTCCTCATTTGTCCTGATGGAGCCTTTTGTGGGGTTATTCGCCCGGGTTGGCCTCCTAAACCGACCCCCAGCTCAGGGGAGTTTTGCTCTTAGCTGCATCCCAGTGCCTACCTGTGAGGAGGCCCCAATAGATCTTTGTTAAATAGACAGAAACGTGTGAGGAAGGAGTCAGAGGAAAGTAGGTGACCAAAGGCTCAGGTGGTGGGAAGACGCAAGGGCGGGCAGGTGACTGGTTGGGCGTCTGCCCCTGTACTGTTAGGTGGGTGTGTAGGGCTTGGGTGGGGTTGTGTGGGTGACTGGAGAGGGTCATGTCCTCCTTCTGTTACCCAAAGCCTCTCCAGTCTTGTGTGTGGGCTGTGTTATCTGGTTTTCAAGTCTGCTCAGGGCCACGCTCCTACTAGGAACCAGTGTCTAGGTCAGCCGTGGGCAAACTACGGCCTGCGGGCCGGATCCGGCCCGTTCGGCTGTTCTATCCAGCCCTCGGAGCCGAAAGAGCGGAGGGTTCTCTTGCTCTCCCCTCCGCTCCTTCACCAGCAGCAGTAACATGGCAACGTCGGGAAACACGGCCGCAGCTCCTTCTTCTGAGTCCAGTTTAAGAACCCATTGTGGCCCTCGAGTCAAAAAGTTTGCCCACCCCTGGTAGGTGCTGTGGGAGGAAAGGGGTGTACTTTCAGAAATCGGGGGTGTTTCCAGTTCCTTTCCAAAACCACCTCTGCAAAATCTTTTTTTTTTTTTCAAATTTTATTTTTTATTACAAAGGGTATTACATATGTGTCCATTTTTTTCCCCGCCCTAGACAGTCCCCTAGCCTCCCCTATTCCCCAGTGTCTTATCTCCCTTGGTT
>NW_006285483.1:763341-781837 GCF_000327345.1 Myotis davidii
ATCTCTCGGATGATTAGTGACTTTGAGCATGTTTTCATATGTCTCTTGGCTTTCTGAATGTCCTATTTTGAAAGGTGTCTATTTAGGTCCTTTGCCCATTTTTTGATTGGATTGTTTATCTTCCTTTTGTTAAGTTGTGTGAGTTCCCTATAAATTTTGGAGATTAAGCCCTTATCAGATATGACGTTGCACCTCTGCAAAATCTTGGGCTTCCCCCAGCCCAACTTTTTTCCCTCTGTATCATGGAGCTAGGCCTAGAGCAGTGATGGCGAACCTATGACATGCGTGTCAGAGGTGACACGCGAACTCATTTTTTTGGTTGATTTTTCTTTGTTAACTGGCATTTAAATATATAAAATAAATATCAAAAATATAAATCTTCGTTTTACTATGGTTGCAAATATCAAAAAAAAAAATTCTATATGTGACACGGCACCAGAGTTAAGTTAGGGTTTTTCAAAATGCTGACACGCCGAGCTCAAAAGGTTCGCCATCATTGGCCTAGAGGCTCTTTGAGGGGTTGGTACTTTAGGCGACTTCCAGTGGGCCAGGCCCCTGAGCAGATGAGAATGAAGGGGGCATCCTGGGAACACCTGCTCTGTGACCTTGAGCTCCTACCCTACCACTGGAATTGGACCTCAGCTGCAGTAGGAGAGATTTAAGTTAGACCCAAAGAATGTTAGCTCTCAGACGTGCATGGTTCCAGATTAGGTGACTGGGGACTTTCTTAGGGTCAGGAGGGACCCTTGCTCTTCACTGGGTGAGCTGAAGGGCTCTTGGTTTGGGGCAGGGGCATGCTGACTCGGGCACAGCCATCAGCAAGAATCTGCAGGAGCTGGGTTCTTGGCCTTGGCTCCCAGGACAGTTGGAGGTGGGAAGCAGCTCCAACAGCTGTCATCTCCCTGTCATCTGCAGGCCTTGTTTGCCTTTGTCAGGGCCTGGCTCTTCCCTGAACCTGCTGTGCCCTCAAGGAGAAAGCTTGGCCACCCCCAAGCTTCACTCCTACATCCTCACAGTAGAAAGCTTGGAGTCTGCTGGGAGGGGTCCTGGGAAGGGGTCTTTTTCTGTACTCCCACACAGGAGAGATGTTGGGGTGTGTGTGCATGCGTGCAATTCTTAGCTCTCGCTCTAAGCACTTCTGTGTGTCTCCACTCTGCCTTCCTCCATCTCGGCACCTCTGGGTTTCTCTTTGTGCCTTTCTCTCTGGCTCTCTTTTTGTGCTTCTTCCTTTCATATTTGTGTTTTTTGCTCACTGTATTGTAGTTGCCATTTCCATGCTTACTCTCTCTCGCCAGACGATGAGCTCTGTGAGGGCAAAGACTGTCTTTTACTCTCTGTGCCTGCACATAGTAGGTGCCTAATCCATTTCTGTGGAATAAATGAGTAGATATCTGACTGTGACCCAGAATCCTTTTGTGTCTGTGCGCATCTTTCTGGGTCTCTGTGACTCTCTCAGTTTTGTGGTTCTGTGTGTAGCAACACCTGATTTATTCTCAGGTGTATGTGTATTTCGTGGAGTATTTTCCCCCTCGTTGTCCATGTCTGTCTGCAGTTGTGCTGGTCTGCCTGAATGTCTCTCTGCATGTAGCCCACATCACTCTCCGTGCCTGCCGGCTCTGGCACGGAGCTGTGTGCAAAGCAGGTGTTCTCCTAGGGAATTCATGTTGGGGGAACTGGACTTCCAAGTCTGTGCCTCTCTCCATGTGGGTGAGCCCTCAGATTCTTCATTACAAGAGGCTGTGAGCACCTGAAACTGATCACCTCCTCCTCCACCTTGGATGGGGGTGAGCTGTGGTCCTCTCCATCTCGTCCTCTCACCATGACCCCAATCACAGCACCTGCCCTTCTCTAATTGGCCAGTGTCAGTGGAAGCGGGGAGGGAAGGCTGATGTCCAGGGAGAAAATCCCATTAGGAGAGCTGGAGCCAAGTTATTAGTGGTTAAGATGTAATTGGAGTTAGTGAATAATCTCACTCGATTCATCATGTATTTATGGCACACCCAGCTGTGTGACCTTGGGTGAGGTGCTTCACCTCTCTGATGAAATAAGACCTCAGTGTTTGCCAAGGACCTCCTGAGTCCCCGAAGTTGGAAGGAATCTCTCTCTGCTGCACATTGATCACTTGCTACTGCCTTTCTCCTGGGAGGCACTCAATACTTGCCTCTGACTTATTTCTGCAGTTGCCCAAGTTCCCCTCCTAAACTCTGCACTCTTTGAGGGCAGGGTCTTGTTTATACTCCCCATAGTTAAGTGCCTGGCACCCAGTGGGTAGTTGATCAGTTTTCTGAATGGATGACTGAATGATTGAATGGTATACTTAAGCAGCATACCATTTTGGGGGGGGGGGTGACCCTGCCCCTTTCTAGCTTGGTGAACTTAAGTGAGTTCCTCAGCCTTTTGTGCCTCTATTTCTTAATTAATAATATGCAAGTAATAATGGCTAGACACAAGAGTTTTGTGAGGATTAAATGCGATCATATGTATAGTTAAATCCCTAATGCAGAGCTCAGCACTTAGCAGACCCTTCCTGTTCTGTTCCTAAATAAAGGGGCACTAAACCCTACAGGTATCAGAAGGAAAGAAATCAGTGTTGGGTGGGCTTTTTGGATTGAGGCTGGGGCTCATGGAATCTCTATTGGCGGGTTAGACACGGCTGTCTCATGCCCTGTGGGTTTTTGGCTGCTTTTTATCCCTCTACCCCCACCACCCCAACACAGACAAAGATAGATAGCAGGTGCTCAGAAAGCGTTCGTTGAATTGATGAATAAAATGAAACCTATTTCTTTGCAGCTTAAGACAGCAGATCCTAGATTCAACTCCTTGACTGAAGCACCTGGGCTCTTTAAGAAATCCACTCCCCCAACTGCTGCCCCCCACCCCCCCAGCCCTCCACATACTGATTCAGAATCTCTAGGTTTGGGCTCAGAATCTAATATTTTTAAAAAGCTGCACAAGTGATTCTGATATGTGGACAATTTAGGATACCCTGGCTTAGAACATGACCAAGATTATATATATTTAATGCACATGTGAAAATAACTTACCTGGTTTTAAAATATAAACACTAAAATTTATTATTTGAACATTATTTATATAAATGTACCCTATGTTCCACTCCTGTGTCTCCTCAGCTACACTGTGTGTGTGGGGAGGGAGGGCATTTACAGGGTAACATTGGAGTCGGGTTGAGGAAGAATGACTATTTAAGTGGGGCTTGGTGTTGGGACGAGAGGGGGTGCTCAGCCTACGTCACAGATGTGAAGGGACGGAAAGGGAAAGCGAGCAGGCTGCAGATTATTTGTAAACTTGGAACAGGTGACGGGCCCCCACCTCCTGGAGTCTCCCCTCCCCAGCTTCGGGAGGGGACACAGGAGCTGGAGAAAGCAGCTTTATCCCCCACATGATGGCTCAGCCCAGCCTCAATTTTCCAAAGAGGGAAGGGCAGAGGTAGGATAACTAAATAATAATAATAATAATAGTCGCTTTGTGGAGAGGAGTTTGTGTTTTTGACATCCTTAGTTTATTGTGTCTGCTATGCTTGTCATTACAAGGCACTCAGGGCCTGCACATGCTGATCCCTTCTCTATAGGTGCTAACCCAATGCTGTAAGGTAAAGGTCATTATTATTTCCATTTTATAGATGGGGGGGGAGGCTGAGGATCAGATAGATTTAAATATATAAAATATTTAAATTTTTCAGGCCTCACACACAGAGTCGTTAAGAGGATGAGCTTCCCATAACCCAGACCACTGTCCATGTCGCTGGTCTTTGGGTCTAACTTTCATCCTACTGGTTCCTAGTAGGAGCGTGGCCCTGGGCAGACTTGAGATTACACAGCCAACAAGAGGTAGAGCTCTGAGGAATCCAGATTCCTCGACCCCAAGTCCCACGCTTTCCCCCCCGGCCTTTCCGGGAAAGGCCCCACGTCAGTGGGGTGGGGGATTCACTGTGGGGCTGCACCTGGCTGCGACCTGATCATGGCCTTGGTTCCCTCCATTCACAGAGTGGCTCCAGCTCTCTGGACCACACCCCCATCCTTCTTCTGGGCCCTTATTCCTTCCCCCATCCCTTTCCTGAGTGGCTCCTCTTCAAGTGTGTGTTTGGTCCCAAAGAGACTCCCCTTTCCCCACACCCTCGGCCCCTACCATCCCGTTTTATTGGCTTCATTCACTCATCTCTTCATCCACCGAAGCACTCAGCGTAAGTGAGACAGCTTGACCAGGTGCTGTGCTGGGCTCAGGCATCTAGTGGTGAGGAAGGCCTGGCCCGGCCCTTTAGCAGCTGGAAGTAAGAGACGACAGTCAATTTAATGCCGGCCCACTGGGATTAGCACTCGACAGGAGAGACAGGGCAGAAAAGGATGACCCAGCTTCCACTTGGGCTCTATGAAAATTGGGCCTTTCATGCAGCTGGAACGGCTAAAAGTGGCCACAGCGTGGGGGTTCAGTGAGCACTCGGGGTGTCGGCTGTTTGGATTGCTCTAAGGGTGTCCAGCTGGTCAGTCACATGGGCTTCTGGCCTCCCTGGGTAAGAGGGGCCCCTCAGAATCTTCTTTTTCTACCTTATTTTCGGGTCCCTCAAAGTGCTCTGTCCTTCTGGAAGGGCTGTGTTCTTTCCTAGAGTTCGGTCCCCCCACTGTGTGCTCACAGGCACGTGAGCACATGCGTGTGAAAGAGCAGGGGAGAGGAGATGGAGCACGTGCTTCCCTCCCGTCTCAGCTTCCCTCCGTCGCTGGTCTTAGGCCAGAGGTGGAGAACTGTTCTAGGCAGAGAGCCCCATCCTTGCTCTGCACAAGGCACACAATGCCAAGTGGCCACAGCAGTCCCTGCCCTCAGAGACCTTGCAACCTGGTGGGTAAGAGAAGGTGAGCGCATTTTTCATGACCCGAGAGTTCTCACCAGAGCCTAGAAGAAGAAGTCAGGGGAGGAGAGGCAGAAAGTGGAGGAGGAAAAAGGGAAGACCAAAGGAAGAAGTATGGGAAGGGCCAACAGCTGCCACCACCCAGGAAAATAGGGACCAGGGACCCTTGGTAGGAGCAAGACTCATGCCCTCTCCCCCACCAATGACTGAGCCTCCAGTCCTGGAGGGAGGCTGGACCAAACCAGGACTAGGCTGTGTCCCCAGTGGGGGCAGCACGGGGGCGGGGGGGGAAGGTCTCAAGGCCAGGGGGTTAAGCCGGCAGCAGAAAAGTTTGTTGTGTCAGCCCTTTCCTATCTGCCGCTCCTTCATCCAGTGCAGCACCCCCTCCCCAGATTCCCGCAATCCTCCTGCTCCTGTCCTGCTCCTCCTCCCTTTTCCATTTGGAAGAAGGAGGCTTGCTGTCTTTGTATTTTAACTGTAGCAAAAAGATTAAATTGTTTACGAGCCCGGGAGCCTCGGCTGGCTGGATGAGCTGGAAGAGACAAAGATAGACATTCTAATTCTCCCCTGTTCTCCGGGCCTCCGTCCCCCTGGCTGCTGCTAATTCTTTTATCTGCCCCCAACACTCCAGGCATTATGTGCATTCATAAAAAGGGGGGGGGGGAGTGGAGAGAGCCCTCGCCGGAGCCCGCAAAATTACTGTTCTCTTCTGCGGTTTCTCCGATAGCAATCTCTTGAATGCTGATTACTTCCCCCCCCGCTCCCGTACCCCCTCCCCCTTCCCCAGCACCCAACATAAGTTGGTCTTTAACCCTTTATCTTTAGCAAGCAGAAAGACACGGAAAACATCTCACTCAGTGGGTGGAAAAAAAAAAGGCAAGGAAGGGGAGGGAGAGAGAGAGAAAAAAAAACCGGCACAGAGAAGAATTACTGTTATCTCCCCACCAGAAGAGGAACAGCAGAGATAAGGGAGGCCTGAAGAATTAAAAGAATCGTAGCATTGGGGGCTCTAAATTCACGCCGAAGCTGGTTGTATTTGTCTGTCACGGGGGTTCATAATTTTCCGAGGTTGTTTTGATAGACTTATTGTGCGGACTGCATAGAAAACTCATCAGCATTTGTTGCCTCTGAGCATTATTGTCAGAGGTAACTGCGTGTCTATAGACTGGGGGAGATAATGGCTGAAGTAGAAAGCAGATAAAGCCGGGGCCCTTCTCATTAAGGGCTATCTCTGCCTCCGCAGACCGGCTGGGATTGAGTGACTGGGGCGGCAGCACGGGGCATACATTATGCCAGCAAAAGCAAAAGGCGGTGTCGTGACTGCGGGCAGCCCAGTGGGCCCCGGGCCTGCGGTGAATGCCAGGCGGCCTTTGGCATCAGGGTCCCATGTGTCAACTCTCTGAGCTGGCTGCAGGGGGTGGTGGGGTGGGGGGTGGTTCTGTGGTTCCATTCCACCCCGCACAGCTGAGGTTAGAGTAGGGAGGGGGATGTCTGAGGGCCTTGGCAAAGGAAGGCAGAGCAGGGTCTTCTGATTCTGGGGTCTTTCACCTCAGTCCAGGCCTCACACACAGAGTCGTTGAGAGGATGAGCTTCCCATAACCCAGACCACTGTCCACGCAGCGATGTGGAGGCTCATGTCCTCTTAGCACCGAGGACTGTGGGTCTCCCTTCCTCCCTCCCCTTCTCCAGCACATTCTGTGGAATGCCCACGAGGAGCCTGGCACTGTGCAATGTCATGAGCAGGTGTTGTGTGTCAACCCACTGGCCACTCTCTCCCCTCCATCTACCATGGAACCACTTCTTTCTGCCTCCCCTCAGACCCTCCTACTCCCAGGAAAACCAGCGAAGGGGAGTGGGTACATTTGGGCAGAAACTTGTAATATCCTCAAGCCCTGTAGTGACGGTGGAGGCCAGGTTCCGCAGCCTGGGCTCTGCGGCTTGGGACGCGGGCCTTTTTCTGACCCTTTTCCCACCTGTGAAATGGGGTAATGATGTAGTTTGCTTCATGGGATGGTTGCAAGGACTGATGAGATCGTTTATTTAGGAAGTTTCTTAGCACAATGCCTGGACACATTGAGTTCTCAGTACACCCGCTGTTACCTTGACAATTATTGTTCCTTCAGTGACTCTGGGGGCCCTAGTCATGGTATTGGATGGTAATACACCCTTCTGGCCCCTTGGGATTAGTGGAGAAGATGAACACCTAATGTAAATTCCTACACACTGGCAATGTAATAGGTGTGCGTGAGAGAACTATAGGAGTTCAGAGGAGGGAGAAACTGACACTGTCCATGGTGGGGAAGAGGGTCAGGGGGACAACCAAATCAAGCCCGGAAGATCAGAAAGCAGGCAAAGTGGGGAAGGGCATTTCAAGCAGAGGGAACAGCCTACAGAGATGTGAAGATTAGGAGGAGTGAAGAATGAATGTTGAGTCAGGAGTTGAGTGTGTATATGGGGGCGGGGGTGTGGGAGGTTGGGAAGGGCCTTAAATGATGGGCAGGAGACAGGGTTCATCCAGTGTATCACTGGGAGAACCTGTGTTCCCAATAGCTTGAAATTCTCACCTCCTAGAAAGTTGGGCTCTGCCAATGATCCCGCCCCTTATCGACCCCACCCTCATCAGCTGTCACAGCTCAATGAGAGGCTGATTCTTGATGGCAGGCATGTCATCTCCCTGGACTCAGTTTTCTAATCTATAAAGTGGGACAATATCGATCTCACAGAATTACTGTATGAATTAGCCAAGGATGGTGTAAAGTGCCTGGAGTGTTGTAGCCTTGAAACAAAAGCCAGTTCTCCCTTCCTCACCTCCCGCCCTGCGTGCTGCCAGCATGCTGATTGGGGCCAGTGTACCCAGTACCTCTGTCCTTGCCCCCTGGGGAAGAACTCACCAGCAGGGCTCACCTTCCTTGAGGCCCTAGGTAGCTTCATGGGTTCGGTTAGATTGGGCGGAGGAGTAGACTTGGGCCATCCTGGTGGCCAGTGGGGCTTTGGATGAGGAAGATGCCAGGGGCAGCTCAATCTAGTGGAGAAAATTCTGGCTGAGAATCAGTGGACTTGACTGAGCCATAGCTAACAGGCTGTGTCTGTGTCAAGTCACTGACCCTCTTTGGGTTTCAGGTTTTTACCTATTACCAGGGCTCACCCATTTCTAAAGCCTGTGCTGGCTCCAATGGTCTGGGATTCTCGGAGGGAAGGGCCCAGGGTCCACAGCAAAGGTCTGTAACCCTCTTCCTTGGTGCAGTGAGGGGGGCTGCAGGGAAGCCTGTGGGGCTTTCAGCACAGCCCCGCCCCCCTGGCTGGGAGACTGCTCCCTCCAGGGATTTACAATGGGCTGAATTCATTTGCATGACAAAATTGGCTCGGGTATCCAAGTGTTGCAGGAAGACAAGTGTAACATTGGGCAGAACAAGCAGCCAGGAGGAAGGTTAGCTCAGACAATGAGGGAACAGGCTGCTAGCCCACCTGCTGCCTCTGCCAGCCTTTCATTTGCAGGCATGAGGGGCTGCCTGGGGCCGGTGTCAGGGACAGGCAAAGAGAAGTCCCCAGGCCTGGGTGATGGAAGCTAGCCCAAGGATCTGGATTTGGGGCGACTCCTGCTTCCAGAGTCTTCCCATTATTAGGGTGAGGTTTCCTTTGCTATTTCTATGCCTCCACCCTTTAAATGGCTGCAAGGTTATCTCCCCACTCTTAGGTCTTGATAACAGAAGCACTTTCTGAACTGCTATTCATGCACTTGTCCACTTATGCACTTATCCACTCACTCATTCATCCATTCACTCACTCATCCATACATCCACTGTCTACCCATATACCTGCCCATCTGTCCGTCCATCCATCCGTCCATCCACCTGTCCATCCGTCCGTCCATCCATCCGTCCATGCATTTATCCATTCATCCATCCATCCATCCATCCATTCTTCCTTTCATCTACCCATCCGTCCATCCATTCTTCCATCCATCCATCCATCCATCTTTCCATCCATCCATCCACTCATCCATTTATCTTTCCACATGCCCACCCACCCATACACTCACCCATTTACTATTTCATTTATCCACCCATTTAGACCCATCCGTCCTTTCATACACCCACCCATCTACTTATATACCTATCCACCCACGCATCCACCCACCAATCCACTCATTAACTTGCCTATGCACCCTTTCATCTCTCTAAAACCAGATATTTGACACTTTTAATGTAGCAGGTACAGTTCCAGACACTTCTCTGTGTCTCAGCTTCCTCTTCTGTAAAACAGGGATAATAATAGTATCTACCCCATCTCTACCTCCTGGGGAAGCGCTACATGTTTTCTACTGTGAATTTATTAGGCACTGGGGACCTTAAGGTACTGCCTCGGATGAAATCATAGGCTTCTGGAGGGTGGGGAGATTCCAGAAAACTGGCGTCACAGTTCTATGTGGGATGTGCAATAGGGAAATAGAAGGGACGGTGGGGAAAGAGGCCAGAGATGGGGCATCCTATCTCATTTGGGAGACTGCTTGGAGGTAGGAAGGGACAGGAAGTACTGTTGTTAGTTTCCCTGTGTTACGGAGGAGGAAAATGAGGCTCAGGAATGTTAAAGGACTGCCCCTGACCGCTCTGCCGCAGAGAGTCGCCAGGACTGAACGCTGTGTCTTCTGATTTGGGGACAGCCCATTGACCTGGGCCATGCTCTCCCTTTCTCCTCCAGCACCAAGATGAGGCTGCTTAAAAGCTTTTTTACTCTCAGGTAGCATGAGTGGCATCATGCTGCTCCCATCCCTAGAGGAAGAGAATGGCTGAGCTCTAAGGGGCCACACCCTGAGCCCTGGCCTGGGCCTTTTCTGAGCCCCTCGCTTAAAGTAAAGAGAGACAATGGCCAGATGAGATGGGCCAGCTCATGGGACTGGGGTGGGGTGGCCACTGGAACTGAGTTCCTGACTATGCTATGGGAGGTGTCAAGGACATTGGGCCTCAGCATAGAATGCAGACTCTCCTTAATCCACCTGAGGGTCAGCTGGAGCACAAGTCGGAGATGTGCTCCATGCAGCCCCAAGGGGTAGAAAAGGATAAACTCAGGGAAGCCACAGGGGAGTACATTTGATTGTTCGTCTTTGTAAGGATCAGTTTCTAACTCACAAAACTGCTCCTGGTGAAGCAGTCACTCCTTGTCACTAAAAATTCTAAAATATGAGAGGCAGCAGAATGTAGCAGAAGGATGATGGCCTTTGGAGAGTTTCTGGCCTGGGTTCAAATTCCGCTATCACCTAAAACTCTCTGTGAGACCTCAGGCTGGTCGCTGAACTTCTCTGAGGCTAGTCTGAACCATAAATCCCCATGACAATATTTTGTGAGAATTAAATCATAATCACCAATACTTAGGCTTAGTAAGTCTTCCTCACAACAAACTTATGAGATAGTCTGTTAGGGTTTGTTTTTTGTTTTTTGTTTTTTTAATATATTTTATTGATTTTTTACAGAGAGGAGGAGAGAGGGATAGAGAGTTAGAAACATCAATGAGAAACATCGATCAGCTGCCTCTTGCACGCCCCCTACTGGGGATGTGCCCACAACCAAGGTACATGCCCTTGACCGGAATCGAACCTGGCACCCTTGAGTCTACAGGCCGATGCTCTATCCGCTGAGCCAAACCGGTTAGGGCTGTTTTTGTTTTTTTAAGGAACTTTATTTTTTGATAATTTTAGGTTCACTGAAAAGTTGTAAAGATAGCACCAACAGTTCCCATAAAACCAGTTTTTCCTGTGGTTAACATCTTATATAAGCACAGTTAAAAACAGTGGCACATCAGGTCCTTTCATTTTTTAATGATCACCACCTCACAGCTGAGGCACAGAGAAGTGGAGTGTCTAGCCCTGTAGCACACTGCATTATGACATAACTTGAAATACTGTATGTGAAAAGGCCTATTAGAATGCCTGGCATCAATTTCCCTCCCATCCCAGAAAAGCCGGACTGAGCCTGGGTTCCACTCTCCCTCCTTCTAAGAGGCCCTAGCAGGCCGGATGCCAGCCTGTCCAGCTGTGTCCGCTGCTCTGCAGGATCAGAGCAAAGGGCCACCAGAGAGAAACTCTTGGAGAACACTGCGAAGAGCAGAGATTAATGGAGCAGCAATGGATTCCTGAAGTTCTGTCTAGGATGGCTGTCTTATCATTGCTTATCAGCAGGCACACAGTAGGTGCTCAGTAAGGATTATTGAATAAACAAGTGAATGAATGAGGTAGAGGGCATTCCGCTTTGTGTAGGAGATTGAGTTCAGGCACATAAAGGAGCTTTTCCAAATCTAAAACTCTGGCATTCAAAAATGGCTAGGCTCCTCCCTCAATATACCTCCCACCCCCTTCCCTTGAGAAATTAGAATCACTGCTCTGTGTCCTGCATACAGTAGATCTTCAATGGATGATGCCGATGCCGATATTTGTACCCACATTTTTCTTTGGCCTCAATTTCATCTCCACTTATCTAAAGTTTATTTTACCCTGTTGTGTGTTTTTTGCAAGCTGCCTCAAATCCTTGAGGTGTGTGTGTGTGTGTGTGTGTGTGTGTGTGTGTGTGAGAGAGAGAGAGAGAGAGAGAGAGAGAGAGAGAGAGAGAGAGAGAGAGATATCATGGTAAATAAAGAACCTCATGAGTCAATCCCTGCTGGTGGCATGTGTTGAAGGTGAGTTGGGTGGTTGGTCCTCCACCTCAAGATGGTCCCCCATTGAAAGGATCTCAGGGGCCTTTCTTTAGAGCAGGGTGGGGAACGTCTGGCCCGTGGGCTGTATAATGCCCACAGAATCACTTGGTCTGGCCTGGCCAAGGCATTAGGAGGGAGTTAATTAAACGTTTGACCAAATATAGCAGGCTAATTTTTAAGTGATAATTTTGTATGGCCTGCAAATGATGTTATAAATGTCCAATGGCCCTTGGCAGAAAAAAGGTTCCCCACCCCTGTCTTAGAGGCTTCCTTCTGAAGCAGCCCTTCGTTCATTTAGTTCCTTAGCCAAGAAACGTGCTGAGCGCCCTCTGTGCTAGCTCTTTCTTGAGCTGCTCTGATGAAATGCGGAGCCTCTGCTCTCCAGAGCTCAGCTCCTGGTGGAGGGATCAGCGGGGGACATAGCTGGTGACAGCAAGTGTGGGAAGAGTCTCTGGGGACCCGGCACGGGGAACTAGAGCAGGGGACCCTCCCTGAACCCGCACAATCACACACTTGGAACCTCCTCCCCACTTCTCTCCTTTGAAGTCCTTTTCATCCTTCAGGGCTAAACTCTAACATCACCTCCCTCATCTCCTGTTCCCTCGGCAGCCCCCAGCACTCTCTATCCCACAGTGTATGTATGTCAGCCTAAGCTAGGCACTCCCAGGCTTCCGTGGGCATGTGAGTCTGGCTCCCCCATGAGACTGTGAGAGCCCCTGAAACAGGAATCAGCTCCTCTTAGCTTCTCCCCAGCACCCAGCACAGTCCCCAGCATGAGAGAAGCCATGGACAATGTCCTGCTCCATCCAGGACTAGGTGTCTCCAATGCAGACCAGGACTTGGGCTCAACTCCTGGTGGCAGGTGGGCCAGCCTGGTCTCAGGTGACTCAGTTATGGGGTGGGAGTGAGTGAAGAGGACACACCTCTCTGTGGTGACCCACAGCGCCCCTGTAGTGGGTTGAATTGTGTTCCCACAATAGACTACTACAGCCCTTTCTCACTGTCATGTTTCCTCTCCCACCAGCAGGACTTTTTGGCAGCCTTTTAGAACTACAAGAGGGCGCCCCCACATCTCACCCCTCGATGCAGGGACTCTGCAGGGAAATCTCATGAGCAAGGCTGCCACCCAGATGCTGGACTCCCAGCATGCCCTTCTCTGGGCCTCAGTTTCCCGATCTGTATGGGGAGTTGATTTTTAAGGCCTTTTCTAGCTCTGAGAGTATATGTGTCTAAAAGGCAGTCTTCTTTTTTTTTTTAACCTTTCTTGTTTCTGCAACTTGGTGGTGGTAGTTGGAGGGTTTTTGTTACTGTTTTACTATGAAAAATTTCAAGTGTTAAAAACTAGAGAGTAGTTTATGAATCCCAAGTACCTATCACTCAGTGACAATTATCAGCTTCGTTGATCTTATTTCATCTGCCCCTTCTTCTTTTTCTTCTTTTCTTTGTTGGGGTAGTTGAAAGCAAATCCCAGATAGTAGGCCATTTCATCTAGATATACTTCAGTGTGTATCTCTCTGATAACTGACCATGCTGTGATCACACCTAACAAAATGAACAGTACTCCTAGTGATGAATACCATCTGACACTCCATCTCCCTTCAAATCCGCCTATAAATCTGCCTTGGACCCGAGCTCTGAGGGTGAGTGGAGGCCATGTGGCAAGAGGGGCTCTCTGTGCTATAGCTTTGGAGCCACAAGAGAGTGATGGGTGAATGTCTGTAGATTTGGGGGAGTTACTTTGCTTTGTGAGCCCTCAGTTTCTTCCTATGCCAAAGGTATTCCCTCTGCCAAGGCTGTTGGGAGAATTGAATGAAATTACACACTGAGTGGCCAGATTATTGTGACCACCCCATCAGTACTTCGTTGGGCCACCTTTTGCCTTCAATACTGCGGCGATTCTTCTTGGCATTGACTCCATGAGATGTTGAAAGGTGATGCGAGGAATCTGACACCGTGCCTGATGAACAGCACTGTCCAGTTCTGTGAGATTTGATGGTTGTGGAACCAGCTGCCTGATGGCTCTTTTAACTTCATCCCACAAATGCTCAGTTGTATTGAGATCTGGTGATTGTGGGGGCCACCTAAGCAAGGTAAAGTCTCCCTCATGTTCTTGAAACCACTCCTGCTCCCCAGAACCAGGAGGTCATGATTTGATATCTGGTCAGGGCACATGCCCGGGTTACGGGCTCAATCCCCAATGGGAGGCATGCAGAAGGCAGCCAATCAATGATTCTCTCTCTAATTTGCCTACAAACGTCAGGTGGTCATAATAATCTGGTCACTCAGTGTATATATTCAAGTACCAGGTGGATGGTGGGGACCTGGCAAATGATGATCATCATGCTTTCAGAGGAAACTGAAGTTCAGAGGGTGATGTGCCCAAGGTGACACAACTCAGAAGCTGGGATGGAAGCATAGGTCGTCTGAGTGCACTGGGATAGCCATTCAACACAGCTCCTCTCACCCCCTCTAATCCTGCCCCTGCCCACCACCACCCCACATTACAAATGGAAATGACACAGAGGGTGACTTCAATAGGGTTTCTGATTTTTGACAACCAGTGGGTCAGTTATGGTGCTGAGGGCTCAGCAAGTGATGGGACACTAGCTGTCTTGGCTCCAAGAGACGTAGAACAAGATCTTTCCCCTCCCTGGGCCTCAGTTTCTCCATCTGCACCAGGAGGGCATTGACCTCCACTTGGTCTTTGAGACCTCTTCCAGTCCTGCTTTGCTTTTGTCAGGGTTAGTAACCCTGGGAATGTGGCAGATAGTTGAGGCTGATAAAGTGGGGGGAGTTCACAGCTGTCTAAGACTCCAGGCTATAGGACAGTATGGGGTGAGGGAGGACATCCTGTACTGAGGAGCAGGGATGGCGTGGCCCAGTTCAGGAGAATGGAAGCTCCCCCTGCTTCCTGGATTGTAGGCCCCTGAAACTGGGGTTGCACTTGCACATTATAAGTACCATGTAGGTAGAATACAAAGTTCCATTGACATATTGGATGAACAACTGGGTAGAAAATTAGCAAGAACATAGGAGACTTGAAAAACACTATAAACCAACGAGCTCACAGGCACTATTTCCTAATAGTGATCTAATAGCAGACTCTACCCAACATTCCTCTCAAGTGCTCAATAGAATGTTCCCCAGGAGACACCATATCTTAAGTCACAAAATAAGTCTCAAGATGTTTAAAAGGATCAAAAACATACAAAGTACGTTCTCTCATAACAGTGGAATGAAACTAGAAATTAAGAGCAGGAAGAAATTTGGAAAATTCTCAAGTATGTGGAATTTAAACAACACACTCCTGAATAACAAATGGGTCCAAGAAGAAATCACAAGGAAAACTAGAAAATACTCTGAGATGAATGAAAACAAAAATACAACATGTCAAAATGTATGAGATGCAACAATAGCCATGCTCAGAGGGAAATTTATAGCTGTAAAACCTACATTAAAATAGAAGAACGACCTCAAGTCAATAACCTAACCTTTCACCTTTCTAGAAAAAAGAAGAGCAAATGAAACCCAAAACCAGCAGAGGGAGGGAAATAATAAATATTAGAGTGGAGATACATAAAATAGGGAATAAAAATAGAAAAAAAATAAACAAAACCAAAAGTTGGTTCTCTGAAAAGATCAACAGAATTGTCAAAACTTTAGCTAGACTGACCAAGAAAAAAAAGAGAAGTCTCAAATTACTAAAACCAGGAGTGGAAGTGGAGACATTACTACTGACCTTACAGAGATAAAAAGGATGATAAAATTTCACTGATACAGAGGTTCCAAAGGAGCTCCACAACATTTCTAGAGATGTGAAGAGAACAACCAGAAATGGTTGCCAGGAGTTTCCCTCAGGGAGCAGGATGGAGGGGTGCTCGTCATTATAAGCCCTCATGGGCTGTGTTTGTAAATGTTGTAAAATACAATACATTGTACAGAAACATGAATAAAAACAAGTACTCAGCTCAGCAGTTATCATCAGTGGAACACCTATGGGACCACCACTGAGGCAAGAATTAGAACAGCTGTCCAAATGCCCCCTTGTACTCTCACCAAAGCCCCATTCTCCAAAGATAACCATCATCCTGACTTTTATGGGAAGTTTTTCATTGCTTTTCTCGATAGTTTTGTCATCTCTAAACACTATAGTTTGGTTTATTTCGTGCTTTGGACTTGACATAAATCAAAACATACAGCAGGTCTTCTTTGGGTCTGGCTTCTTGCATTTAACACTATGTGTGTGTAAGATTCACCCATGTTGTTGCAGGCAGTAGTTTGTTCATTTTCTTTGCTGTGTTATATTCCATTTTATGAATATTCCATGATTTTTGTGTCCATTTTTTAAAGCCATGTATGAAGATAAATTGATAAAAATATCTTCAATAAAATGCAAATTCAAGATGGAACTCAATGAGTGTTAGTTTAATTTTTATTTCTAAGACTCTCACTTTTCCTTTTCTGCTCCAGTCACTCATGAAGCCAGTCTGAGTCCTGGAGAAAAGAGGCCTCTTAGGCAGGAGCCCAGAGGGACCCATTGGGGTCCTCTTATTAGTCCTCCTCCCTAAATTTTCAGCTTCAGATGGGGGAGGTCACACAGATGGAACAAAGGTCACAACATCCCTTCCACTCAAGGTCTGCAGTTTCCCATCATACCTCCAAGTGCATGTGCAGGCAGCCGGGTGAGAGCATGGACTACACGTGGGCATGCATGTGGGTACACATGCACGTCCTGGAGGTGGCGTTGCCTGCAGGCACCTGACCAGCAGGCGAGGTCTATGCACGGAGAAGTTGGTGGGAGAATAAGACGAGGAGGAGGGGGGAAAAAATCCCCTCATTTCTGAAGAAATGTCCCAGATTAGATTTGTAAATCAAAAACCAATATATAACATGCAAGAATTGATCTGTTTTATATTCCTCAGTTACATTTTTGTGAAGCACATTTAGAAGATTTAGAACGTATTTGCGCCTGCTGGTTGGGCCATTATATGCTTGAGTTCATACATCTATTTGTGAGGCTATAAAACAGGCATCGACTACCATGTAAATTGTGTTCTCCACAATAAATTATATGCATACTTGCAAAAATACATAACTGCCGTGGCTGGGCCAACGCGGCCAGAATACTAATGAGGGCGAAAGTTGCTTTGTCCCTCTTCTCTGGCCTAATTTAGCCTCTACATCAAAAATTATGTAGGAAAAATCACTTTATCCTCTCACTGAGAAATAAAATAGCACTCATGGGCACCCTCATCTCTTCCCACCCCCCTTCCCTTTAACCGAACACTACCATTTTCATACTAATTTTAGCTGTTCCAGGTGTACCAGGAGGAAACCTGGCTCAGCGGAAACTGGGAGTCACTGGGCTTTCTGTATGCGTGAGTGAACTCTTGGAGCTGGCATATGCACACACCTGTGCACACGTATGCACACACATGAAATCATGTTCCCTCCTTGTGGCTTGAATTCACAACATGCAGACGGACCCACATGCAAATGTGGAGACTTGGCTCAGACACGCATGTACAGACAGTCCGCGAGCATTCACCCATGTGGCCCATGTGCATTTCCTCTTCCTGGCACTGACTTGTATGCATAGAGGCTCACTGGGAAAATCCAATTCAGTTCAGCTGAATTCAATTCAACCCAGTTCAGTCCAGCAAATGTTGATTAAGCACCTACTATATGCTGTGGATTACTTGGCACTGAGAATATTGAATTTTTTTTTTTAAAGATGAAATCTCAGGTCACAGTTCAGGGGAGGAGGCAGCCTTGCGATCAAATGCAGCAAGTCAGTGTGCGGAGGGCTGTGGAAGATGTACAGAGCCACACATACACACACTCACACCCTGGTGGCTGTAGGCACATGTCCTCTAATACATATACACACACAGTCTCTGTACTCATACAGACACATCTGTGAAGGCATTCACCCGGACACCACCCACACAGGTTCGTGTGTACAGGCATACCACACACACGCACGTGCACGTATGATGGGCACATATGAGCATCAGCATAGCCACCTTCTTACTCTGACCATTGCATGCTGATGCCTGAATGGCCTCTGTTTTCTCCAAAAGCCTGTGTTAACCTCATGCGCTGTCTGGCTTGCAGTTCTTTGGGTTTTGTGGTAATCCATACTGGAAACAGAGCGACTTCTGATGAGGCTGGCTGGCATTGCTCCTACTTCTCCAAGTGGCCTTGCCCAAGGTTCCATGCAGGTGGGCATTCCGGAGGGCTCACACAGGAGGAGTAGGCACAAAGCAGACCTTGCTCCCATGATCTCAGGCCAGTCTCTGCCCCATCCTAAGCCTCAGTTTACCCATTTAAAACTATGGGTATTGGATAGTCTCTGAGGCCATCAAGCTCCAGGTGTTTGTTGCTGAAGAAGGTTGGGCTGCTGTCCGTTCAGAGAGTGTGGCATAACTGCAGAAATGACTCCAAACTGGAGGAGGCTCAGTCCCACTCTGAGCTCCCAGGTAAGAGGAGCACCAGCCTTGGGGGCAAGCCCAGAGGAGCCTCATGGGAGCCATCCTGAGAAAAAGAGTGGCAGTATGTGGTAGCGGGAACAACTCTTGCTGGAGTCTGGACCCAGTTTGATTCAGCTCAGATATTTATAGGTGCCAGGCATCTATCTTCAAGAATCTGAAGGGCTGCCATGGGGCAGAGGGAAGGGACTTCCTCTGTGACCCAGTAGGTAGAACTAGCATAGTGGGAAAGTAGGTAGAAAGTCCGAGGAGACAGACAGATGTTGGTACAATGTAATGATCAACGTGGTTGTGTGTGTGTGTGTGTGTGTGTGTGTGTGTGTTCTGCTATTGCATTTTTCATTTCCTTATAGTTCTTTATCTCATCTATTCCCCTATATCTCAACCTATTTTTTAAAAAAATATATTTTATTGATTTTTTACAGAGAGGAAGGGAGAGGGATATAGAGTTAGAAACATT
>NW_006285483.1:782327-782710 GCF_000327345.1 Myotis davidii
CCTATTTTTAAAAAATATTTTTTATTTATTTCAGAGAGGAAGGGAGAGGGAGAGAGAGAGAAACATCAACGATGAGAGAGAATCATTGACCAGCTGCTTTTGGCATGCCCCACTCTGGGAATCAAGCCCACAATCTGGGCATGCGCCCTGACCAGGAACTGCGACCTCCTGGTTCATAGGTCAGTGCTCAACCACGGAGCCAAAGGGGCTGGGATCATCCATTTTTTTCATACCATACTATTTTCTCTTTATCTCCGCTTGTCCTTTGAGTAGGAAACATTTCCTTTTAAAAAAGTAAGTAGTGTTTTTATTGAGAAAAATACTATATGCACATGACGAAAAATTCAAATTGGTCAAAAGGTGTACAAAGTAAGTCTCTTTCC
>NW_006285483.1:782732-786526 GCF_000327345.1 Myotis davidii
TCCCTTCCCAGACTCCCCAGTTTCATAGCCATCCAGCTTCCCTCTCCAAAAAAACAATCACTGGTACCAACTTTTATGTTTTCTTTCAGAAATATATTGTGCATCATGCATATCTGTCTATCTGTGTCTGTCTATCATCATCATCTCAATCCTTGATTTTAACACAAATGAGAGAATGCCATATGACCCAATCCTTGCCACCCACCCCCATCCTAACCATGTATCTTGGAGAAGTTTTCCATTGGGCAGCGTCCAACAATGGCATGAGTCGAGAAGTTCCCCAACACTGGAAGATGTGGAAACACTGGCTAGATGAACACTTGGAGAAAATAAAAGGCAGAATTGAGCCCTTGACTAGGGGGAGGGAGGTTACATTCATGTCTTTTAAGGCTCTATCCATCAACCAGCTTCTTGACTACAAAGAGAACAGCTCTTTATCTCACTCTACCCTTTCTCTGCACTCTTCCCAGCACCCCCTCCAAAGCCAGCCGGGGTCACCAGTGCCTCACGCTGCCCAACCATGGCTTCCAGCCCTCCTGTAATTGACAAGAACTCCCCAGAGGTAGCCTCTCTTTGTGCCAGCCTCATGCCACTAAACTCCAAATTAAGAGGCCCA
This sequence comes from Myotis davidii, assembly GCF_000327345.1. Taxonomy (NCBI): domain Eukaryota; kingdom Metazoa; phylum Chordata; class Mammalia; order Chiroptera; family Vespertilionidae; genus Myotis; species Myotis davidii. The sequence goes on from NW_006285483.1 coordinate 783,349, forward strand.
GCTGAGATTTCTGTCTTATTCCTCCTATACCCCTGGGGCCAATCGTCTTTCATTTCAGGAGGGGAATGGAACTAGAAGTTTGGATTTGGGAAGGGGGGTATAGAGGCAGGGCTCACCACCAAAGCTGACGCCTCTATGCTCCGGAGAGATGTGCGTGTCCTACCATGCAGCTTAAGACTTCTCCAAAACACCGTCCCCCCAAATCCAATAAAATTGCAAATTTCACTGTATTTCACAATATCCTAAATAAACATGAACAGCATGCATTCTCTTCCTTGCATCAAATATTAATCTGCCTGTGGCCAGTGCCTGTTCCCCTGCGTGTGTGCACACGCTGGGTAAACACCGGGGAGATTGGGATGCCAGACCTTCCCTTCTCTTCCCCAAGTCGAGAGCATGACAAATTTTTCTCCTAATTACACCTGCCACTGTTTGCCTTCTAATACTGTAAATCCTCCATCACATAGTTTTTCAGATTCGGGATTAGGTTCTCTTCCTGTCGTACAAATGATTGGAGGGGGGAGGGATGGGGGCAGTGTGGGCTGTGTGGCATTGCTTTTCACAATTTCTCTATGGGTGTCCCTGAATTGGGCATAGACAGTGTTCCCAGGCCCCTGACCCTCCTGTAGGATGGGAAGGAGATTCCAAGGGGGCAGGAGGGAGACGAGAGAATGAAGCAAAGTCACTTGCTCAGGTGTGCAGAACGTGCTTACCCAGTTTAATTAGCCCCCTAGTTGCCCCTAAATCTGGACATAATAAAACTCCTGAGAGGAAAGGAGAGGGTGGATAAAAAGTGTCCAGCATCATGCCCAGCACATAGTAGGTGAACAATAAACCTTAGTTCCCTTCCCTTTGCTCTACCTCCTGGCTGGTGTCATCATCATCTCTCTCCTGGACCATGAAGCCTGGCTCCTCACTAATTTCCTATGTCACCTCCCCTCTCTCCAGTGAACCCATTGTCCCCCAGCTGCCAGAATGCTCTTTCTTTCTTTCTTTTTTTTTTCAGAATGCTCTTTCTAACGCCCAGAACTCTCTGTTCCTGGCAGGCCCTGCTTTAAAACGCCCCATAACTTCCCACCATGTTTGAACCATGTCTAGTCCCAGCATGCAGGGCTCTCTGCTGCCAGGCCCACCTTGATTCTCTGGCCTCATTTCTAGCCCTCCCCACACCTCCTATTCACCCACTCTAGACTGCAGCCACCCTGCCCACCATCTCATCCCTCCCCAAATGTGCTGTGCAAGTTGTCACCTCCATTTCTTCGCTCAGGCTGTTCCCTTTGTCTGATGAAATTTCAGCCTTCTTTTTAGGTGTTCATCCCTGATGATCCAAGTCTGATGCTGCAGAAGGTGATTTTTGGTGTGTGGTTGGTAGGAGAGGTTTCCTGCTCCCTTAATATCACAACCAAGTCAACTGCCTGCTCCATCTGTGGGTGAGAATGGGCACCGCAGGATCAGCCCTTCCATGCCTCTGGGAACAGCTCCCCAACCGGGCAGGTAGCATGGAGCCTCCACCAGTACCAACTATCAGTCCTTTAAGGCAGGGGTGGGGAACCTTGGTTCTGCCAAGGCCATTTGGATATATTTATAACATCATTCACGGGCCATACAAAGTTATCAACTTAAACATTAGCCTGCTATATTTGGTCAAACATTTAAGTAACCCACCTCTAATGTCTTGTCAGGGCCAGACCAAATGATTTTGTGAGCCTTATATATTCCACGGGCTGGACATTTCCCATGCCTGCCTTAAGGCCACAATGGTGGAAGGGAAGGGGGTCTGAAGACCTTCCCCTCCCACCACTCCTGTGACCAAACCCCCTCCCTGACTTCCTTCCCTGAGCCTGGGCTGGTCTGCTAGTTATCCGTCAGTTCTCTTCCAGTTATCTGTGTGTCTGGAGCACCCAAGCTGTGCAAGTGACACCCAAATCATTCCTGTGGGGTTTTGGCATATGCAGTATCATTGGCTGCTTTTATTTGGTGAGTGGGTGCAGGCTATAGCTTTTCCCTTCTTATTCTATTTGGCTCCTAGAAGCCCTTCTGCCTCTAGGGATACCCCAGCCCATTGGCTAAGGAGGGGGACCCCACCCTCTGGGGCTGGAGGCCTATCGCTGGGCTAAGGAGGGCAGCCGTGGCCATGCTCTGTGCTACCCTGTGAGGTCTCCACCCTGCCGAAGCTCCCCTCAAGCTGTTCTTGAAGTCTCTCAGAGCCAGCTTGCTCAGCTTGAAAAATAACTGTCTCTAGCCCTGTCCCCTCCCCACACATTTCACCTTCAAAGGGTTGGGAGAAATTTCCCTAATTAATTAACTCCTCTGCAGCCTGCCCTCCGTGTCATTGGGTGATTAATTGTCACTGTGTCTTTAAATCCAGAGGTGGAGAGAAGGTGGGTTGAGTTGGCAGTGGTGGATGCCAGACGCAGGCATGCTGGAGGGAAGGTAGCCTGAAGGCCTTTCCTGGGGTTGGAGGAACCCCGCCTTCACCCTCATCTCTGTCCTTGCCCAAGGCCTGACTGAGAGGCCCCAGAGCCAGACCACAAATGCATCCATCAATAATCAATCGATGAGTCTCAAATATGAGACTGTGGGAAGTGGGGCATTCTAGGAGAGGCAGGATGGCTGGCTCTCCTAAAGGCTGCAAAGCAGGGTAGGTCACTTGGCCTTCCCGAGCCTCATTGTTCTCACCTATAAAATGGGGGCGAGTCATAGGATCTTCCCCCAGGATGGTTGAGGGGTGTGTGTGAAATGACACTGGTGTGTATAAAGCTCTTAGCATGGTCCAGGGTACAGAGCAAGTGCTCAGTAACGGTGGCAGCGATTGCACAGCTGCTGCAGCATCCTGAGGGGCTGTAAGGCCACACTCCTCATCTCCAATGCCCATCTAGGACCCTTGCCCCTCCACCCCCAGCTCTGTTCTCCTTAGTCGATCCCACCCATGCCCCCAAACCCAGCTATAGCACTCACCTGCTGCATGACCTGGGCGAGGTACTTACTTTCCACTGTGTTTATTTGCTGATCTAGAAAATGTGGATAAAGTTACCCTATCATCGTGCCAACAAGGCACAGGGACATAACGAGATTAAGGTCAGCCCTCCCTCCGAGAAGTTCCACAGCAGGAAGAGAGATGCAGAAGTAAATGCCAATACGGTGTGACCTGTGACAGAGGTGCACAGGGCATTCAGCA
>NW_006285483.1:786572-787019 GCF_000327345.1 Myotis davidii
ATCAAGGCCCAGAGTCCAGTGAGGGCAAAAGAAGAGAACTCTCAGCACATAATAGTTGCTCAACAAATGTCTGTGCCCTTTCTCCAGTCTTCCCCTTCCTCACATGGCCTTACTTGTTAGACTCGGCTGTTTTTCACCTTAAAGCTCCAAGTTCTGTCCTTTTTCCTGAACCTACAAAATCTGGAAATAGTGGAGAGGGGCAGAGGGTGGGTCGACTTGGGGAACCCCTGCTCCCCTCGGCCTCACTCCATCACCATCCGCCCATCACCAAAGTTAGCTAACATTTATTGAGTGCTTACTGTGCTTACTGTTGCCAGGCACTGGGCAAGTGCTTTACAACAGCCCCATTTCTCAGGTGAGACTGGACCAGAACCTAAAGGAGACAGACTGAGGGAAAAACCTGTGGCGGGCCTGGGAAAGTGGGTGTGGCCAAGAAGGGTGATCCAA
>NW_006285483.1:787072-819794 GCF_000327345.1 Myotis davidii
AACCCGGTGGAGGCCTGTGGTTTTGGGTGTGTCCGTTTTCCTTCGCTCCTTTAATGAAGCTTCACTGACCATGTGCGCTGTAGCAGGACGGAGGTCGGCAAGCCCAGTCCCCACGTCTTCTCAGGGCCCCTCTCCCTTGAGCTCGGGGAACCCCGCCCCGCTCCGCCGTGGAGGACGCAGGTGCGCAGGTGCGTCTGCTCTGCAGCGCAGGCGTTCTGGGGGGAGCAGGTTGTGGGGTGAGGTCGTTGGGTCTGCCTGGAGAAGCAGGTGTCTGGGGCTCAAAGCAGGCCTGGAGGGGTCTACGAGACCTTCTAATGCACTTACTAAAGAGAAAGTAGGGGTGTCTGTGTGTGTGGAGTGAGGGCGCGGGTCGGGGAGAAGGAACTTGCTCAAGGTCACAAGGGTTCTTGGAAATAGAACTCAGACACCTGGGCCAGGGTTTTTCAGACCAGGATTCGCAGGCAGGGGAGGAACCATATCCAAGTCAGGATGCCAACATGTTGGAGGCAGCGCAGGGTAAATTAAACAGGTTTGGAGTACTTCACTCCCCTCTCCCCTTCCCTGGGCAAATTCTCCTTTCTGCATCAGTCTTCTGAGTGTGAAGTGCTCAGCTAAAATAAATATCAATATCCTTTCCCCCTTCTTCTTGCCCCGAACTGGGAGCTCACCCTCATTGTACTCATTCATCTGACAGAAGATTGAAGAGGTACAAGGTATTACTCTAAGCCAGGGGTGGGCAAACTTTTTGACTCGAGGGCCACAATGGGTTCTTAAACTGGACCGGAGGGCTGCAACAAAAGCATGGATGGAGTGTTTGTGTGAACTAATATAAATTCAAAGTAAACATCATTACATAAAAGGGTACGGTTTTTTGTGTGTGTTTTTTTAGTTTTATTCATTTTAACTGGCCGGATCTGGCCCTCGGGCCCTAGTTTGCCCACGGCTCCCTAAGCACTGGGGATAGGGTGTGGACAACAACAAAAAATGCCTGTCCCCATGGAGCTTACATTCCAGTGGAGGGAAACAGACAGTAAACAGTGTCAGGTGGTGATAAGTGCTATAAAGAAAAAAAGAAAGAGGAAAGGGGCATAGAGGGTGTTGTGGGAATGGGTTCAATTTGAAATAGTTTAGTCAAGGAGGGCCTCTCTGAGGGGTGACATTTAAACAAAGACCTGATCTAGGTAAGCCATGCAGAATTCTGGGGGGAAGAAGTTTCTGGGCAGAGGGAACAGCTAATACAAAAGCCTTGAGGCAGGATTAGGCCTGGCACATTCAAGGAGAGAGAGAAACCTCAGTCGGATCGAAACTGCAACCTAGGTATGTGCCCTGACCAGGAATCGAGCCCACAACCTTCTATGTATAGGACGATGCTCCAACCAACTGAGCCACCCAGCCAGGGCAGACTCACATTCCTTTTTTATGGCTGAATAATATTCTGCTCAATGGCTATACCACATTTTGGTTCTGGCTGCATGCTCAGTGCCTGGCATAGTGCCTGGCTCATAGTCGGTGCCCGGTAAATATTTGCTGAATTAATTAGTGAGTGAATGGATGAATGAATAAATGGAAGGAGTGATGAATCCTTACAGTTTCGCTTTTGTTTTGGAACCATTGCATTGAAAATCCTAGAAGAGCATTCAATAGAGATGACAGTGAGTGGCCCTGGGTGTTGAGAATGAATGGAGCTTAGCAGTAAATGGGCTGCTGGGGAGCTGAGCAGAGGGGTGGAGAGGGGCGGGGCCCAGATGCTCTCTCATTGAAGGGGAGCCTTCCTGCCCTGGGCAAAGCACCCCCACCCTCCCTCACTGCAGAGAAGATGGGGTGGGGGAAGATGGTCTTTGGTGGGTGTGCAGTAAAGGGCTCCTGATCCCTGGTCTGATCTGGCTCCTCTTCTCCCTTTGGGGTGCTCAGAGTGTGTGGAGGGTGCTGTGTGTCTTTGCGGGGGCGGGTCTAGGTCTGGCAAGCTGGAGATGGTGTCTCTGCTGGGCAACTCTCCTCAGCCTGAATGTGCTGAGGGCCTGAACTCACTCGAGAGGGTCCAGATGTCCAGCCTCATCCCTAATTAGTGCAATTAATTAACAAGTGACTTTGTGACTCTGGGAGCCCTGGGCTTCCTTGGCACGCTGTGGTGAGGTGCAACACTGTAAACAGGTGTTGGGGGCCTCTGAGGGGGTGGTAAAGGAGATAGGATTCCAGGATGTCCCCTGCCTGAGTAACTGCATGGGCACTATCAGTGCCCAGACCTGCCTAGTTTATTCTTTTCACCTGAAAAACCTGATTTCTCTAAAGACTCAGATCACAATGTGGAAGCTGCCAGAGCAGGCAGCCCCGCCCCATGTAGGCCCCAGCTGTAACCTGTTTATCCTATGCCTCCCTCTCTTCTGAAAAGCCATGGGCAATGGAGAGTCTGGGCAGAGTCCAAAGCTCTGGGTTCTAGTCTTGCCATTGCTGCTGCTTCACGGAAGACCCTGGAAACCCATTTGTGATGTTTGCACACTTTGTGTTTACAAAGTACATGGACATACAGGCACACTTCATTTTATTGCATTTTGCTTTATTGCACTTCATGGCTGCTGGGTTTTTTGTTGTTGTTGTTGTTGTTAATCCTCACCTGAGGATGTTTTTCCATTGATTTTTAGAGAGAGTGGAAGGGAGGGAGGAAGGTGGGGGGAGAGAAACATTGATGCGAGAGAGACACATCAATTGGTTGCTTCCTGCATGCACCCTGACCAGGACTGGGGATCAACTTAGGTACATGAACCCTTCTGTGCACGGGCCGACTCTCTAACCACTAAGCTACATGGGACAGGGTGATGTTGCCTATCTATCTATCTATCTATCTATCTATTTATTTATTTACAAATTGAAGGCAGACCCTCCACCAGCAAAACAAATGCAACTCCCTTTATAGGGATCCCCACTTAACTGCGACGGTCTGGAACCGAACCTGCAATGCCTCTGAGGTGTGCGTGCACCTTGTCTGGTTTTATCCTTGCGACTGTCCTGTAGGGCAAGTGATGTTATACCTTTTGGATTGGAGGAAGCATGGACTCTGTGGCACTAAGACAATTACCCAAAGTTGGCAGGGCTTAGGGCTCCTCCTTTTCCTTGTTTCCACACTGCCCCTCCATCCTACTGTGCCTCAGTCTACCGCCTGTAAGTGAAAGAGGCGGACCCAATGCTCTGTAAAGTCCCTTCCAGCCCTAACATTCTGGGCATTGGAAAGGTCAGGGGGGAAATGCCAGGGTCTCTTTTATTTTTTTAAAGAAACTTGGCAAAATCTGCCGAGTACACCAGGTATATGTGAGTGTATGGATGTATGTGTGTGGGTGTGGATGTGAGAGCATGCAGGTGCACAGGTATACTGCTGGGTGTTGGCTGTGATGAGCATGCGGATGGTTGTGTGAGTGTGTACAGGTGTGGTTGTGTCTGAGTGCATGAGTATGCAGGTGCACAGGTGTACTGCTGGCTGCTGGGTGTTGTGAGAAAGTGGGCATGTTGCATGAAATCATGTGCAGGTGTGTGACAGAGTGAGTGTAGAAGTGTATGTGCATTCATATTGGGTGTATTATGTATGTGAGTGTATACTGGGGAGAGAAGCATAGCAGGACAGATTGGTGTTTGTCATTCCACTTCTCCTAGGACTCCCCCTCTTCCTCCCTGTGCTGTGATCCTTGATGCCCCATCCACATAGGATTTGTGGGGGTTTGGGAGCTTAACCAGACCTTAACTACCCACCCCCCAGAGCCAGGAATCCCTCCTGCCCAGAGTGGGTGGCCACAGCCCCTTCCCAGTGGGCTGGTCTCATGACGGCTGCTGGATTAGTGGGTGAGCGAGACAATGGGCACATATGGTCCTGAGTGCCAGGTGCAGCCCAGGGCCCCTTACTCAGTGCCACTAGGATTAGACCTAATGAATTGGAAGGAGTTAACAATGCTTCGGGGCCGCAGAGGCCCCGGAGGCCTGCTCAGGCCTGTGCTGTGGCCGCCTTTCACCACTGAGGTGTAATCCTCTTTGAAATCAAAGGTGGTACAAAGTATGAATTTAAAGTTGACATTTATAGCTCTGGTGAGATGACATATTCTGGAAATGCCTCTTCCTAAGGAGCTGGGAGTGGGGAGAGAGGAGGAAGGGAGAGGAGGATAGGAAACCATCTGTGCTGAGGAGGCCCAGGCCGGCCCAGTCCTGGCCAACTTCCCTCCATGCCTTGCGCTGGGGGAGGAGGGGGTTTGGGGCAGCTGGAAAGAAGCAGCAGTGGGGGTACAATTCATTTTCCCACCCTCACTTCAGAAGGACTGCCAGTGCAGGGTTTCCCTGGCCCCAGCGCAGTCCCAAGAAGACAGCTAAAGCAGAATTTTTGCCAAACAAGTTCTTGGCCCCCACTACTTTACCTGTTGAATTAAAAAATTTTTAATTGTGGTAAAATATATATAACATACAATGTGTCATTTTCTAAGTATACAGTTCAGTTGTATTAGTTACATTCACTAGGTTGTACAACCATCACCACTATCTATTTCCAAAACCTTTCATCACCCCAAATAGACACTGTATACTCATTAAACATCAACTACCCATTTCCCACTCTGTGTGGCCCCTGGTAACCTCTAATCTACTTTCTGTCCCTGTGAATTGGCCTATTCTAGATATTTCATCTAAGTGGAATCAGACAGTAGTTTTCCTTTTGTGTCTGATTCCTTTCACTTAGCATAATGTCTGCAAGGTTCATCCATGTTGTAGCACATATCATAACGTCATCCTTTCTGTGGCTGAATAATAGTCCCTTGTATTAACACACCACATTTTGCTTATCCATTCATCTATTGATGGATCTTGAGTTGTTTCCACCTTTTTGGCTATTGTGAATAATGCTGCTATGAACATTGGCAGGTAAGTATCTGAGTCCCTGTTTCAATTCTTTTGGATATGTAGCTAGGAGTGGAATTGCTGGGTAATATGGTAATTTTATCTTTAATTTTTTGAGGATCCTCACTGTTTTCCACAGTGATTGCATCATTTTACATTCCCACCAGCAAGGCACAGGTTAGCAATTTCTCCATATCCTCACCAACGTTTATTTTCTCTCTCTCTCTCTCTCTCTCTCTCTCTCTCTCTCTCTCTCTTAGAGCCATTGTAGGAAATGAAATTTTACTTCCATTTCCCTAATGACAAATGATGTTGAGCATCTTTTTGTGTGCTTACTTGCCATATGTATATCTTCTTTGGCATCTAACCCCCTTTTATAGATAAGGGAGCTGAGGCTCTAAACTTGTGTGGTGTGGCATTTGGACCCATTCATGTTTGGGCCCAGCCCCGGCAGGCTCCCCACCCTCATTCCTCCAGCGGCTACAAGGCACTCCCATGTTCCCCACACACCTCTGTGACCCTGCTGAGCTCCGGGCTCGATGGAGGGAAGACATGGAGGTATCTACTGGGTACCAGCACTAGCTGGACCCCTTCTCCCTGGCCTGAGTCCCCTCCTCTCTGCATCCGTCCATGACGACTTCCTACTTATGTTTCCAACCCAGATCAGACACCACCTCCTGTGGGAAGAACTCAACATCCTTCTCTGAGCTCCCAGAGAGCTCTGTCCTGGTGTCAGCATTGAGCTCCTCATGGCAGAAGGTAAGTTTTAGGTCTTCTCCGAGAGTAGAAGCCTTGCCCCTCCCCTGGGGCCCCAGCATGGAGCCCCGGATCAGGTAGGTGATCCATGGGCTTTATTTTCTCCCACTGCGCCACATCTCAACAAACACTGGTTTGGGAAAAGGAAGAGGAGAACATGAACCCTTCCTAACATTTATGGAGCACTTACTATATGCCAGGCCGTGCTAAGCCCTTTACTTACACAATTTGTCTCCGGTTCACAACAGCCTCATACCATTAAGTACGTTTATTATTTCCTTTTGACAGAAAGGCTGAACTTCTAACAGGCAGGCACACGGGGGCCTGTTTCCTGTCGATGGTCACCCTTCAGCCCTCTCCTATCCTCATACCATTTCATCCCATACGTGTTATGTCCTAGACTTGGATGGGGATGATCAACAGACCTGGTGATAAGAAAATAATATCTGACTCCTTACCGAAGTGTAGGCCTTCCTGTGTCCTAAGCTCATCGGAAGTGAGCCCTCTATCTGGTAAGTAGAGTGCGGGTTATTCTCCTTTCGTAGCAGATGAGGAAGCTGAGGCTCCGAGAAATTGAGTAACTTGTCTCATATTATACAGATAGTGGGGCTGGAGGTAAGCCTTAGCTTTAGATCTTTTCCCCTCAAATCCAGAGCTCTTTTCTCTTAGTCAAGATGCCTCTTTAGGTCTAAGAGCTGGTTTCATCAACCGACAACACATTTTTAAAACATGGCCCCACCCTTAGGTTGACTTTCCTTTAGCCCTTAATTTTCTCATCCCTAAAATGGGGATAATAAAACCTACCTCCTGCAGCTGCTGGAAGAAGTCACGTGAACAAAAAGTATCCAGCACAATGCCTGGCATGTAGTAGGTGCTCCATAATGACTTTCCCTTCCCTTTTCTTGGGGGTCTGCTTCGGTGGGAAATGAGAACTTCTGGGTTGGGGGGTAGTCGACTGTGTTTGAAGTGACAGTGACAGATGGGTGCGGTGGCTCTCCCAGGCGCCTGGCCAGCCCTGTGGTGCGTGTCCGCCAGTCCCCGGACATTTCCTCTCTCCTCCTGGCCACGATGAGGTGTCATTTGCCGCCTGTCCCTTCTCGTCATCGATTTCCAAGTCGTTAATTAACGGGGCTTGTCAGCTGGGAAGATGAATTCTGTCCTCGGCCCTCGGGGCCTTTTGTTTTGGGATTGTAAATGTTATAGATCTCCCATGATGGAAGGCCATGGGGTCAGGGGGCACTGGGCTGCCCAGTGGGGGTGGCAGGCAGGAGAGGAGCCAGTGGGCCTGGCAGGGCCCTGCTAGTTGGGGATAGGCCCCAGTGGCCCCTCGCTACAGCCTCTCTGGCTTGGCTCCCTGGGGTTGGGGTGGGAGGGATGGGAGAGTTTTTCTGTCATCCAAAACGTCATTCTGGGAGAAGCTGCCCTGTGCCAAATGGTGTAGATTTGGCCACGCCCAGGATGGAGACTGGCTGGAGGGGGATACAGACCCTACTTAGTCAGATGGGGGAGACAGCAGTATTCTCAGGGAATAGCTGGTCTGATGGGGAGACACATTGTCTTTGGAAATAAGCAGTGTGATGAGGGAGTTGTAGCTCTGCCCTGGGAACCCCCCCAGTCTGATGGAAACACAACCCTGCCCTGGGGGATCGATGCCTTGAAAAAATAAAACATATGCAGGCAGAAAGCTACTCTAGGCTTGACTCCACTGGGTTTAGAACCTGTTTTTTGGTGTTGAGGCAAACCCTCCCGGGAAGGGTGTTCCCCTGCCCCCATGTGAGGTCTCTGAGCAGCAAACGGTTTCACCAACAGCTGAGCTGAATTCTAGGTGAGCAAAACTGGCACCTGAGAACACTGATACAAAGATAAAAATGACGCATTTGTGGTTTTTTAAAAATTTTATTTTTCAATTACAGTTTCCTATTAGTTTCAGGTGTACAGCATGGTGGTTAGACAGTCGTGTTCTTTACAAAGTGTTCCCCTTGATATTTCCAGTACCCACCTGGCACCATACATAGTTATTACAATATTATTGACTATATCCCCTGTGCTGTACTTTACATCCCCATGACTATTTTGTAACTACCAATTTGTACTTTTTAATCCTTTCACCTTTTTCACCCAGTTCCTCAGCCCCCCTTCCCTCTGGCAACCATCAGTTTGTTCTCTGTATCTATGAGTCCATTTCAATTTCTATTTGCTCGTTTTTGTTCTTTAGATTCTACATAAAAATGGAATCATATGGTATTTGTTTGTCTTTCTCTGACTGCACACACTTGGTTTTTGATGACCTGGGCCATGGATTCATGTTGTGAGACGAGCTTACAGGCCACTGGCCAATAGCCACACAGCAGCCACAAACACATGGAGACATGCTTTCCCTGTGCCGTGGAGAGATTGAGGGTGGGCAGGGGAAGGGCTGCCCTTCAGTTTTCTGGGGAGTTCCGCGGCTGCTCTGCCCTGGGGCTCCCGGGTTTGGCTGAATAGGGACTGGAGCTCAGGGAGACCCAGCTTGAGCAACAAGATAGCTTCTGTTGTAGCTGTGTGACTTTGGGGGACTTTTTCCTGTCTCTGGGCCTGTTTCCCACAAGAGGAGAGCAGAGGTGCCCCCCCCACCCCCCCATGCTCAGGGTGGTGAGCGGAGCTCAGGCTTCTGCGAAGACCCCTGGGGTTTGAACCTGGCCCTGGTCCTGACCTTGGCCAAGCAGTTCAGTCCCTTTGAACTTCATTTCCTTTTCTGTAAATTGGGAGTGATAGGAGCACAGCCTCTTAGGGTTGTTGTGATGGTTAGATGTGCTGTTATGGGTAAAGGGCTTGGCTCAGTAAACTTGGCTGTTATTGCTATCTGACTATGAGACTACGACGAATGGGGGCCAGGTGCTGCCCACGGCCCAGCAGCCAGACAGGCTGCTTTCAGCCCATTGAGCATTTATGGGAACTGCAGTGGTTGTCCCCTCCCCTCACTCGTTTTATCGCCCACTCCTCTTTCTGCCCCTGGGCCCTGATATAGGGGGGCTACCCAATGTCCATGTGCTGAGAGTGGGTAGAGATGTATCGCCCTGGCCCTCTCAGCAGCTCCCGGTGCCAGGTCCCTGCTGGAGCTGCAGCCTTGCCTGGGTGGGAGTGGATAGAAACTCCCGATGGTGCCTGCAGCCTCCTGTGACTTTGAGAGGGAGTGAAAGGAGACGTTTTACTGGGGCTAGAGTGGGGGGCTTCTAAAAACCTGTGTCCTTGGGCCAAGGTGAGAGGGGACCCCATGCCTTGGTGACAGCCCTGGGGATGAGGGGGACACATAAGCAGCAGCTGCTCACCCCCTATCTTATAAGCGGGTACAGGTCAGCAGCCCACCCTCGGCCCTCCTCCAGAGTTGGGGAGTAGGAGGGGACTGTGTAACATGACTAGGGGCAGGGGGTTGCTAGGGGAGCCAGATCAGTGAGTGCTACCCAGCGTGTGAGGTGGGAGGAGTTGGGGGGCCCTTCAGGCTCCCCACCCTCACACCCACACAGCCCAGGTCCCCATTTGACAGATGGAGGACCTGACATCCAGAAAGGGCCACTTACCCAAGGGCACACTGGGAGCTATTGGCAGGGCAGGGACTGGAATCCAGACCTCTGGACTCAAAGTCTAGTGCTCTGTCCCTGTTATCACCGGTGGGATGCGGCCCAGCCCCAGTCCCTACCGATACCCCACAGCTTCCTGTCTGTGCAGTCTGGGCCTGGCTTTGAGTGGGTGAATGAGTGAATGAAGGAAAAAGAAATAATGCCGTGGTTTTCTCATCAGCTCTAGTGGGTCCCTGGCTGGGGTCCTTCTCTTTTCAGAGTGAGCCCCCAATAGTCTCATTGGACAGATGGAAAACTGAAAGTCAGGGCAAGTAGTGATGGGATGAGCCTCTGGGGATATGATACTTCCTGGTCCCAGGGAGCCTGGGTGTGGGGTGTGGGCAAGGTGATGGGCACCAGCTGGGCGGCAGAAGAGCCAGGGAGGTGGGGGTGTTGGTGGATGGCTGGGTCCCTGCCCCAGGCCTGGGGTGAGGACATCACTTCCATCCTGCAGAGGGGCTGAGGCTCCTGCTCTCTCCCTTTATAAATCACCAGCTAAGGGGCTGGGATCTGGGAGGAGGAGCCGGGCGGGGCGCTGTTGGGGAAATTTACTGCGGCGATTTTCTCCTCCACCTCGGGAGCTGCAGTAACTCTGCTGTGGCTTCTTATAAACGTCACCCACGCCCCTAGCCTGCCACTTCATTTCCCTGCACAGGAGCAAGGGCGAGGCTGCTGCATGGAGGATGGAGGGTAGACTTCAGCCAGACTTCCTAGACACCGGGAGGGTTGGGGTGCACAGAAATGGGTGAGATGGAGGCAACAGTGCACAAAGGCTGGGGGATGGATGGGAGAACCTGCCGGGTACCACTCATCCATTCAGAAAATATTAAATGGGTGCCTAGTATGTGCCAGGCTCTCTCTGTGCCAGGTGCTGGCATGAGAGATGTAAGCTGAGCCTGCTGGAGCTCAAGGGTGAAGTGGACTTGAGTGGAATAACCCCACAAATACCCTCACTGGGGATGGCGACCCTGCCTGCTGGTTGCTTATGGCCAAAGGGAATCCCAGGGAATCACTGCCCTCCAGTGTCTGGGCCTGACCTGAGACCCAGAAGCTGCCTTCTCTGCCCACACTACCCGCCCTCCAATTAAGGTCTTAATTACAGTTGGCTGCCCTGTGCCGTGCCGGCCTCTCGTGGTGACATCTTCCTATGGCCCCGGGACCATCAAGTTTGCTCTCCTTCAGGTCTTTTGCAAACAAGTGTCAGGAACCCCAGCTTTCTGTGGGGTCAAGCCTGGCCCAGGTTGAGCTTGAGGTAGCCCTGATCTTCTCCCTCCCATGCTCACTTCTCAAAATGCCCAGGGTCCGGGATAAGGACTCAGGAAAGAGACGTGTCTTAAGTGTTGGAGGTGAGAGTGGAAGGGAGAGGGCCAGGGTCATTTTCAAGACCCTCAGAGAATAATTTAAGATGCATAACAATGATTTCAGGCCCAGACCTCGCCGGTTTGGCTCAATAGATAGAGCGTTGGCCTGCAGACTGAAGGGTTGTGAGTTCGATTCCGGTCAAAGGCATGAACTTCCATTGCAAGCTCAAGCCCTGGCCCCAGTTGGGGCACATTCGGGAAATAACCAGTCGATGAGTTTTTCTCCCATCAATGTTTTTCTCTGTCTCTCCTCCTCCTTTCCACTCTCTCTAAAATTTAATCAATGGAAAAATGTCCCGGGGCGAGGATTAACAACAACAAACAAAAAAGATCTAAGGCCCAGAGGGAGGAGTCCTGGTTCTTGGCTTGGATCTTGGGCAAGTCACTGAACCTTGATTTCTCATCTGTGAAATGGGGTTAAGCACACCAACATTGTCATGAGAATTAAGTAGGAAAATACTTTGTAATTGAAAGGTACAGGTAAAATAGGGGACAAGATGAATAATAACAGACTTTATCAAGCACCTATGCTGAGCCAGACATTGCCTTAATCCTCATAGTAACTCAGCCGGGCAGACATCACTTCTTTAACATTGTATATGCGAGGAAACCTTGGTTCAGAGGAGGTAAGCAGTTTGCCAGTCTCAGGATGAAGACTGGCAGAGGGGATTGGGGCTCAGACATTGGCTTCCAAACCTTACATCTCCATCGGGCAGTGTAGGGGCTGGTGGGTGGAGTGCAGCTGCCCCTGACCTCCCCCTGAGCTATGCCAGCCAAGGAGTGTAAGAACTAGAACTGTTTTTTTTTTTTAAGATTATTCTACCCACTTTTACTAGGTAATGCACACACAAAGTACAAAATTCAAAAGGTACAAATTGGGATTAGGGAGTAAATCTTCCTCCTCTCCCTGCGCTGACCCCCAGTTCCCCTCCTTGGAGGCAACCATCATTACCTGTTTTGTTGCATGGCCTTCCAGAGAGAGCTTATCTATGCATATGAGGCATATATTTATTTATGCTCATATATATATACAGTTGGCCCTCTGTATCCATGGGTTTCACATCCACAAAACAAACTGTGTATAGAAAATATTTAGAAAAAAATTCAGAAAGTTCCCAAAATAAAAGCTTGAATTTGCCACCTGCCGAGCACGATGCTGAATCCACGTGAATGAAGTGATGTGTAGGCGGACCCTGCTGTAGCCCATATCAAACATAGGCTATAAAAGGGACTGGAGCATCCCCAGATTTTGGTATTTGCAAGGCTTCCTGGACACAGTATATTAGATACTGAAGACAACAGTATATTAGGTTAGATAATTTAATTTTTTTTACAAAGAGGCACACACCACTGCACCTTCTAGGGGTCAGAGGTGAGCTCCCTATCACTGGAGGTGTTTGGGCAGAAGCTGGGTAACTGCCCGGCATTGGCTGGGGCTGGTCTGTGCTTCTGTCCTGAGTCCTCCATCCCCACATCCTGCAGAAGTGGAAAGGAGGTGAGGAGAGGTGAAGGGCGTGCATGACCTGTCCCAAAGTGAGTCTGTAGAAAACCTAGTGAGGACTAAGGGGATGAAAGTGATGCTGGGGGCCGAGCCCCTGGGAAGATGTCCAATGGTGCTTGGGTCCGAGATAGGGATAGGCTGGAGGGAGGGAGGCAGAACATTCCAGGAAAGTCCCCATGCCTTGAGGTGATCAGGGAGGACGGGCAGCGTGTGCACCCTCACAGCCCTCCCGTATGTTTGTAAAGGCTCAGGCAGGAATCTGCCCTTGTGATCCCGGGGCCTCGGGTTGCAGGGCTCAGAGCAGGCCCTGGGGACAGACTGTGGACAACTGGCGTCTGACCCCCTAAACCCAGTGTCTCCACCGATCACCAGGCAGATAAGGGGCAGGTCACCCGCTGACCTTAGGCCTTGGGGAGGGAGGGTCTGCAGTGAGAGGGACCCACCCTCATGACAGCCCCTCAAATAACTTCTTGTCCACTGTTTCCCAAACTTCAGTTATTTGCTTTCTGCTTTCATAGCAGTGGCCATTGCTGAGTCCCCCCTGTAGTTTTAGACTTAAAGTGCACACTGTCTTACATGTGCGTCTTGATCTGTTTTCACATGTATATTCACTCCATCACAATATGGGATGTTCCCAGCACCCGAAGGCTCCCTCTTGCCCTCTGCCAGCCAGTCATTACCCCGTACAGTAACCATAGACTAGTTTTGCCTGCTTTGAACTTCATGTAAATGGACTCACCCACTAGGTCCTCTTCTTTGTCTTGCTTCATTCATGCAGCATTTTATCTGTGAGCTCCATTTGTGTTATTGGATGAAGCAACAAGTTTGCCCTTTTTATGTGATAGTATGAATACGCCGCCATTTATTTATCCAGTGTCCTACTGATAGACCTGGGAGGGTTTTTTTCTGGTTCGGGGCTGTTAAAAACAGTGCTGCTGGGAACAGTCCTGTGTGTGCCTTTTGGTGGACCTATGAGCACATTTCCGTTGGGCATACCCTGGAGGGAACATGCTGGGTGGTGGCGTTTTGCCATCTATTACTGTTCACATGCAATATTGGTAATGGACCCACTTTTGTGTAAAATTTGAGTGCACTCACAGAAAAGTATACAACTTACAAGTGAACACACCTGTGTAATCAGCTCCCAGAGTGAGAAATGACACATGACCAGAGCCCCCAAAACCCCCACGGAGCCCCTTGCAGTCTCAACCCCCTCCACCAGGGACAGCTTTCCTGACTCCTAAAACAGTGGATCGGTTTTACATTTTTTAAAACTTTATAAAAATGGCATCACATGGGATAGACTCTTTGGTATTTGATTTCTTGCAGGTTTCTTTGTTTTTGAGATTCTTTTATGTTTCATTTAATAGCAGTGTGCATTTTATCATTGCTGTATAATATTCCCTGGTGTGGATATACCACAATTAACTTATCAACTCTCTTACACTGGACGTTTAGCTATTACCAACAGTGCTGCTCTGAAGGGCCTGGCACAGGTCTTGAGTATTTCTAAAAATGGAATCGCTAATGGATGGACCTCCTAAACTTAAATACATTCATTTATTTTTAGAATAATAGACTATTTTTTTTAGAGAACTTTCAAGTTTACGGAAAAATAGAGCATAAAGTACAGAGTTCCCGTATACCCAATCTCCCTCTGCCCACCATCTCCCCTATTATTAACATCTTGCATTGCTGTGGGGCATGTTACCATTGATGAACCAATATGGATACACTGTTATGAATTGTTCATAATTTATAGTAGGTTTCACCCTTTGTGTTGTGCAGGCCTATGGGTTTTGACAAATGCGTAACTTCATGTGTTCACCTCTTGCAATATTACACAGAATAGTTTCGCTGCCCTAAAAATCCTCTGCGCTCTTATCCCTCCCTCCCCCAAAACCCTGGCACTCACTGATCTTTTCACTGTCTGCATAGTTTTGCCTTTTCCAAAATGTCATAGAGTTGGAATCACGTAGTGTTTAGCCTTTTAGACTGGCTTCTTTCACTTAACAATACGCATTTAAGTTTGCTCCATGCCTTTGTGTCTTTTCGTGGCTTGATAGTTCGTTTCTTTTTAACGCTGAACAATATGCCGTTGTCTGGTTGTGCCGGTTTGTTTATCCGGTCACCTTTTGAAAGACATCTGGCTGCTTCCAGGTTTTGGCAATTATGAACAAAGCTGCTATAAACATGTCTATGCATTTTTTTGTTTGCGTGGACATGTTTCCAACTCATTTGGGTTAATACCAAGGCGTGTGATTGCTGGGTCAGGATGTTTAGTTTTGTACGAAACTGCCAAACTGTATTCCAAAGTGGCTGTACCACTTTGTATTCCTACCAGCAATGAATGGGACTGCCTATTGCTTCAAATCTAGTATTGCTGGTATTTTGGATATTAGTCATTCTCATAGGTAGTTAATGGCATCTCGTTGTTATTTAAACTTGCAGTCCCTTAATGACATTTGATGTGGAGCATCTTTTTATATGCTTAGTTGCCACCTGTATATCTTCTCTTATGAGATGGCTGCGCACATCTTTTACCTACTTTTTGAGTTGTTTATTTTCTTATTGTTGATTCTCAGACTTCTTTGTATATTTTGGATACAAGTCCTTTATCAGATGTATGTTTTGCAAATATTCTCTCCCAGTCTGTGGCTTTTCTTTTTATTTTCTTGAAATGTATTCATTTTCAAATGAAACGTCACATCACGGCCATCGTGGAGCAACCAGAATCATTTGCCATGAAAGAAGGCAACCATAGGAATAAACAAAGCAGGAAGCCCCGTGTTATTCCATTCTAGCGAGTTCTGCCACCTGCGCCAGAGCCCTGAGCCTGAGGCTTCATCTCTCCTGGTAACAAGGGACTAACAAGTGGTGGAGAGGTGCAAGCAGTACTAGCTCCAAACCAAGACCTCCTCCTGGTCAAAATCAGAAAGTTTGAAAAAGAATTGAAGGAGTAACTTCTCTGTGTAAGAAATTATTCAATGCTAGTGTATCTCCTGAAATAATCTTTGGGAACTACTAATAGAATCGACCCCTCTGGCCCCGCTTTACCCATCTGATGCGAAAATCCTTTGATCTTTCACCCTCCACAGAACAGGAAACCCCTCCCTTTGAAGGCAGCCCATTTCTCTAGTGGCAACTCTAGTAAGGAAGCTCTTTATTGCATCAACCCCAAATCTCCCTTAAACTCCCCACCACCCGTTCCTGCCTCTGCAGCTTGGGGATCCCAGAGTCAAAAGAGTTAAAGGCTGTGCCATTAACCTCTCAGAGCCTTCATTTCTTCATAAAAAATTGGCGGGAATAATACTCTCCAGGGAGTTTTTAATGATGAAATGAGATGCAGTATATAAAGTGCTCAACCGTATGCCTTGTCCCCCAAGAGGGGGAAAGAAAGGAGCCCCTTTGTTGATTCTGTGAATTCCTCCACAGGAGGAGGTGAAGAGGGGCCCATACAGCGTTGTCTGGGGGATGTCTAAGCATCATTGGGAGGGTCAGGATCTGAAAGTCTGGGGAGGACCCACCATTAAAACACTGGGTCTGGGCCAAAACCGGTTTGGCTCAGTGGATAGAGCGTCGACCTGCGGACTGAAGGGTCCCGGGTTCGATTCCGGTCAAGGGCATGTACCTGGGTTGCGGGCACATCCCCAGTGGGATATGTGCAGGAGGCAACTGATCGATGTCTCTCTCTCATCAATGTTTCTAACTCTCTATCTCTCTCCCTTCCTCTCTGTAAAAAAATCAATAAAATATATTTAAAAAAAAAACAAAAAAAACACTGGGTCTGGGTCCGAATAAAACCTTAGGGATAACCTGACCTGACCTCTTCAATCCACAGTTTAAGAATCTGGTAAGTATATAGAGGCTGAGAGATTTATCCAAAGTCATATGATGAGAGGCAAAGTAGAAGCCTGGAGGCGGGGGGCGGCAGACAGGGATTTTGAAGACTGTGTAGAAGGAGCGCTGGGCTTGGAGTTTTGGAGTTCTGAGCCCTAGCTATGGACTGTACGGCTATGTGGGTACTTTACTGTGTGACAAGTGTCATTCCCTCTCTGGCCTCAGTTTTCTTGCTTATAAAATGAGGCATTGACCTAAATACTTTCTGAGGCTCCTGGCTCTGAAATTCTAAAATCAAGGAGGGAGTTATTGAGCTTGAAGAAAAGGTGGAATCAACTTCTCCAAGAAACAAGGGAATTCCAGGTGGGGAAATAGCACAAGCAAAGATAGTAAGTGGAAGTAACTGGGTATTTGGGGAGATGAGACCCCAAGACATTTTAAGTGTCAAGGCAATTATTAAGTGTCTGACTCAATAAACTCCTTTCCCTTTCTGAGCAAAACTTCCCATTTCCAGAGCTCTATTTCAACCATTAAATAGAGGATAATGTTGAATAAAAGTCCATTCTCTTCTTTCAAATCAGTGAAGTGGTAGCTTGGCTCATGGTTGCCCAGCTAGGCACCAAATCCTCCAGGCCCCTTGTAGCTTGGTGTGGTCATGTGACAAAGTCCCTACTCATGGAATGGGAGCTGAAATGATGCATTGCTAGGTATAGGCCCTTAAAATACTAGTGATGTACTCTGACAAGGGCAGCACCAAGGGCTGGGGGAGAAAACCTGATGGAGAGAGAGGGTCTTATCTGCATGTGTAGAGCAGCACAGCCTATTTACCTGACAGTGAGGTAAACCTTTCTCTTGTTATGTCAGCTCAGCCTTTTGCCAGAACTAACACAATGTCTCTAGGTGACTAGAGGTAGAGGGGCAGTCAGGTGACTCCCCAGTACTGACTTCTGAGGGTTTCTGAGGGCCAGCTTGCTGCTAAGTCATGAGGAGCTCTGTCCTTTGGCCCCCACCCCCTCCCTGGGTGGTGGCTATAAATCCATTAAAATGATGAAAGGTTCCGCCCTAGCCGGTTTGGCTCAGTGGATAGAGTGTCCACCTGTGGACTGAGGGGTCTCAGGTTCAATTCTGGTCAAGGGCACATGCCCAGGTTGTGGGCTCAATTCCCAGTAGGAAGACATTCAAAAAACTCCAAGCTGCCTGGCCCGCATGTCTCAGTGGTTGAGCATTGACCTATGAACCTCATGGTTTGAGTCCCAGTCAGGACAGATGCTTGGGTTGCGGGCTCGATCCCCTGTGTGGGGCATGTGCAGAAGACAGCCGATCAATGATTCTGTCTCATCATTGATGTTTCTCCCTCTTTCTTTCTCTCTGAAATCAATAAGAAAATACATATTTTTAAAAGTAAAAAGGAAGAAAGGAGGGAGAAAGACAAGAAAAGGCAAATATGATGTCAAAGGATAATCCTAGAATCACAAAGCTCTAAGAGGCCTTAGAGATGGTCCTATCCTCTCAGCATCTTCCTCCTCCCCCTTCTACAGAAGAGGAAATGTGTCTTGGGAGGCACTGCAGTGATAACATGACTGAAATGCTTGAGAGTTAGGAGGACAAGCAGGCAAGGGCATGCGTGTGTGCTGTCCATGGTCCTGAAATGTCTCCTCCAAGTCATGATCATTTTCCCCACTCTGGGACACTGATGGTTCCTGTTTAGTTCTCTTTCAGGAATTACGAACCAGGAGTGGGCGGGGGTGGGGGGGTCACAGGGCAAAAAGGATGTCATTGAAAGAAGGGCACAGGGATGGCGGCTATAGAGAAACATAGCTGTGACATTGTCCGGGGGAAGAGGAGGAACGTTTGTTTTGACATTGTTTTCAAACATCTGCCATTACCAACTCTGGTCTAAATATAACACGACTGAAGAAGAAAAAGCAATGTGTGTTGCAAGTGATGCAAAGCTATGCATGTGTCAACATGAGCGAACTAATTCAGGTGGGCATGCAGAACACAAATGGGGGTGGGTGGGTAATGGGTTTGACTGTAGTTATTCTTTGTTTTCCTTTTCTCGCCTGATGAAAATTTTCCAATTTTTACACTGCCACAGAGCAATCAAGACTGTGATTATGTTTCACAGTTTTGACAGCTAGTTTCATGTATTTTAAGTAGTTCTATTCAGTGTTAGACAATTAGAACAATTTGCTCTTCCCTGGGAAGTTAAGGGAGGACTGCACTGTCCCTCCACTTCCCACTAAACCTGTGTGCAGCTGGCATTTATTGAGCACCACTCTGAGTGTGTGGTGCGTAAGAACTCATTTATTCCTAAAAGTGGTCCCAGGCGGCAGGTACCATGACAGCAGACGTGTCAGAGTGGCAGGTAGCTGGTCCAAGATCACCAGCTGGTAAATAGTGGGCTGGATTTTGAACCAGGTAGTCTGGCTCCATATCCTGCATTCTAAGCCCTTGGTTAGTCCAACCTTTGGTACCTTTCTTGGGAACAGTAGAACCATATTCAAGCTTCCTGATTCCCAGAGCAGCCCCTTCCCTCCCTACCATCTCCATATAGATACATCACAGAACCAGGGTTCGTTTGCTAAAGGGAGACACAGTCATAAGGAGTTCTGCAGATCTGCTCTACAGTAGAAGCACAGGGCTGGTCTTGGTGGGAGACATGGGGAGGATAAAGCAGGCTCCTGCTGAGACCTGGGTTCCAGCCCCCACACCCTTCATGCTCCAGGGAGCTCTGGCCAGGGAGGACGATCCAATTTCCAGGCATGGTTGAAACCGGAGCTGGGCTGCCCCCTCCGCTTGCCTCCTGTGCCCCTCCTCCCTGTGTGCTGATGTGGAAGAGGCCGAGGGCACAAGGGGAAGTATTGTTCCTGCCCCTACCTTGTGTGACCGGGCTCCCAGCGGAGCGTGGAGGAGTTTGTGTAACTTTCCTAGGGGTTAAGAGCAGGTCAACACAGGGCTGCAGCCCAGGCTACTCTCCCAGCAAAGGGAGCCTCAGGCTAAGCCAGGCAGCCCCGTGGGAACAGCAGCGCATACCTGCTGCCCATGCCCTGAAACGGGAGGGCAGCTGAGCTGCTGGGTGTGAAGATGCAGACCCCAAATCCTCCAGCTGCCTTCCACCTGGCCTGGGCCTCGGGCATGGAGGCAGATCACAGAAACCAGAACCGACGGGAACCTGGAGGGAGACATTTGGCTTTGGGCAGACTCAGTTCCCGAGAGGAGAGAGGAACAAGCATGAATCATACACTTTACTGAGTGACAGTCATTCACTCACTCATTTATTCAGCAGTCACTGTGGAATATTAAATGTGGACACTATTCTAGGAGGCTCATTACGTTTCTCATGCAGGTTGGTGTTCAGGGAAGGAAATAGAGGCGCAGAGAGGACATGAGATGTTTCCACGGTCACACAGCTGGTTTGAGGCAGATTTGCTGAGCTCCAGCCCTAGACTCTCACCCGTGCACTAGACATGCAAACGTGTATATATGGCATAGAGTCATAGGGAGGGGCCTTAAGAACCTATCTGATCCATTTTCCCATCTCCCGGCAACTATGACAGAGTCAATTCCACTCAACAATTTATTTGGTGTCTATTCTGGGCAAAGTACTTAATTGATTCTTTTCTTCTGGGAAGGTTTCCAGGAACCAACCAGTCCCCTGCTTTGGGAAGTTAGTCCTGATAATATCTTTCCTCCTTTCATTTAAGCCATTTTCCCATTTGTCATGCACAGGATGTGGCCGTAGCTTGTGTTCCAAGCAAAGTTCTTTCCCACCACAAGGTGAGCCAGGGTTGGAAGAGGATCATGAATGTGGAAGCACAAAAGCGTGTTCGCTCCCTGATACCAGGGAGAGAGTCAGAGCTCAGCAGAGGTTGGTGGGGTGAACAAAAATGTGCACAAAATTCAATGTTTACGCCCCACTTCAGAAGTTTATAGAAGACGTTCGTGTACACACACACTCTCAGTCCACACGGCCATCCTGGAGGGCAGGCTTTTATCTCCATTTCACAGACGAGGAACTTGGAGCTCTGAGAGCATAAGCGAGTTGCTCAGGGCCACAGAGCTCATGAGCAGCAGCGTGGCCCTGCACTCGGGCCTGTTGACTCCTAGTGGAGTGCTCCTGCTGTGACCCCTGTGACTGTGTAAAGGGGAATGTGCTCGGTGCTAGTGGGCAGTATCGTGTAGTGTCGGTGGCAGGTGTGTCTCTGACATTCTTGCAGAGGGAAACGCTCATTCGGGCTGGAAGCCCAGTTTCTTCCTCCCAGCAGAGGTGGGGGAGGGACTTCTATCTGTCCAGATGTGTTGAAAGGGAGAGTGAGTTCATGACTTGGGTTAATGATCCCTGCAGCCCACATAACTGGGTTGGAGGGAACAGGTGGCCAAAGCCAGGCTGACCATCCAGGCAGTGGAGCTGGCTGAGTGAGGAGGTACCAGCTGCAGTCCACTCCCTCCTCCCTCCATGGGACATCTCATCCCATTGTCCCGCCCCCCCTCTTAGTTCAGACCCTCATCAGCATATATCCTGACCCTTATAACTGCCTCTCCACTGGCCTCCTGTCCCCAGCCCCATCCAGTCCCCCACTGCCTCCTTGCTGTTGGGAGAGCTGGGTTTATACAGCACGAACCTGCTGTGTCCTCTCCAGAGAATCCTTCAACCTTCCCCTTACCTCCAGTGCAGGGCCCAAACCCCCAAACAGACTTTTGTCATTTGGACCCAATTTGCCCTTCTAAACTTGACCACAAAACTTCTCTTCATGCACCTGTGACCTCACAGGCTTCCCACCCACCCCCTTTCCTTGCTGTTCCTTTACCTGGAGAGCCCTCCCCTCAGTCTCCAGCTTTGATCTTCCCCTCTTTTCAACCTGCAACTCAGTTTTCCTCCTGTGACATTGACCACCTTCTTACTTGTGTTTCTATGCATTTTATCTCTTGCCCTGGACCATGAGCACCTCAAGATGTATCTCGTTTAGTCCACCCTGGACCCCAGCACAGCACTTACTCCTGGTAAGGGCTTGGTGGCCCACCGTGGACGTGGACGTGGGCTGGGGTGGGGGCGGGGAGAGGGGAATGCTCACAGTGCAGGCTGCAGAGCCAAGCTGTGCCTGGACTCGAGTCCTGGCCCTGCCACGTATTAGCTGTATGACTTTGGGCACGTCGCTTAACATCTGTTTTCTGTTTTTTCATCTGCCAAATGGGGATAATAGCATCTGCTTCACAAGATTCTTTGAGGATTAAATGAGGTAACAGACATGAAGCATTCAGAACAATGCCTGGCACATAGTTAGCATTCAGTGAACATTAGTTATTATTTATAATTTAGTCATATCAGTGGGCTAGATGAGGTTTTATTGTCAAATGAGAATGTCAAGTGGAGAGTGAGAACTAACATTTATTGAGCACCTGCTGTGTGCCAGGCAGGGTGCTAGGCATTTTCACATGCTTTTCCTCATTCATTCCTCACAAGGATGCCGGGAGGCGGACAGCATTCCCATTTTTCATATGAAGAATCTGAAGTTCAGAGATTACATGACGGGCCTGTGGACACACAGATAGGAAACTGCAGAGTCGAACCAGATCTGCACACCTCCATGCTCTGTGCTTTCTTTCTGTTTAACCCTGCCGTCTTGGGGATCCAGAGGGAGGGCCCTGTGATGTGGCCCCTGGACAGACACACCCTTCCCAGTCCCTCTCCAAAACCCACCGCTCCAGGGAGAGCGGAGCTGGTGCTGAGGACAGATTGGGGTCCCGGGGGATCAGGAACTTTCCTGAGTCCCTGTGGACCCTGTTCCTCTCTTCCTCTCTCCTCTGAGCTGGGACTGCTTCATGGGCTCAGTCTGGTTGGCTCAAGGCCCATTCCAGATGTCACACATCAGGCCTGGGCTCCCAGGAGGCTGCAGGATACAGGCAGGTGCCTCCTCAGGGGTCATCGCAGAGGTGCCACTTGCCCAGGCCCCAGATGGGCCAAGAAAACAGGAACCTTTGCCACCTAACCCTTCTGTACTGGAATCCTGGCTCTAGCACCTCTCAGCTGGTCTTAGGCAAGCCACTTAAAGGCAAAGGGGCTCGGTTTCCCCAAATGCACAATGGGAAGGCTAATCCCTCTTCTCCAGGTGCCTATGAGAATTAGCTGAGATGGCTGGCTGGAAGCACTGGTACCTGGAGGGTAGTAGGTGCTCCCTCTGGAGCTCCCAGGACCTCCCCCTGAGGGCCTTTCTACTGTGTTTGAGAAGGAGATCTGCCTGGAAGTGCCCCTCACTCCACCCAGGGCATCAACTGCACCTGAGTGGTCCCTCCTCGAGGGAGGGAGCCAGCCTTTTGCTCCCCGCTCCTTCCCTCATGTCACTCACTCATTGGTTGGGGGATGCCTAGGTATGTGGAACCTCTCAGGGAGGCAGCTCCCATTCGCCAAGGGGGATTCTCCAGAGATGGGGGCAGCTGAGAGCCGTTAGCCACTGACACAGCAGCAGAGAGGATTTGGGCAGAGCATCACTGCAGGCTCCTTGCCTTACCCTTGAGGCTGAACACTTAGTCCTATTTCCTTGCTAATGACCTGACTCCCTCAGTGACCCCCTCCCCCCCTCCGGGCTAAATCCCCTCCATACTCCTCTAGTTGTTTGTACTAGTAAATTCCTCTCCAAACTTGGTGGACTCTAAGGGTCTCCTGCCTTGGACACTGCCCACAAGGTGGCCCATGCTCCTACCTGGCCGCTGGGGCAGGAACCAGCCAGGGCTAGCTGCCCTGAGCTGGAATGGAGCCTGCTGGGAAAGCTTTTATAAGGGGAGGAGTGAGGTAGAGGAAACACTGGCAACATTGAGCTTCCTGGGACATCTCCTGCCTCCTAGTGGATGACTTTGAGCCTCCTTCCAGGATGGTCAATCCTGTGGCCCTTTAGTTCCCTAGCCCTGGACTCTTTAGGCAGGTGATCCCCTCTGACAGGAGTGGTTCAAGTGAACTCCCTGGCCAAGTTCCTGCTGCTTCCAAGGCATATACTCTGCCTTGTTTGGCCACTCTACACAAACTTAAAGGACAAACAGCAAATGTTTGTAGACATGTGACCATCAAAGGGTTAACACAGTCTTATACCAAAAGGTTTTACAAGTCAATCATAAAATATATGAACGCTGCAATAAAAACATTGGTCAAAGGACTTGAACAGGCAATATTACAAAAAGAGAAATAGAAATAGTCAATATGTATATGCGAAGGTGTTTGACCTCACTAGTAATCAAAGAAATTCAAATTAAAGCAGCAACGAGGAATCTTATTTTTTTTTCACTTTTCCAATTGGCAAAATTTCCAGTGCGGGTATGGAGAGATGGCCACCCTCGTGCCCTGTTGATGGGACAATAGGAGCTTAAGGACGTACATTTCTGGAAGTCATTTAGAAACCCTTGGCAAATCTTAAAAATGTGCATAACCTTAGAATCTGCAGTTCAGCTTCTTGGAATTTATCCTAAGGAAACACCGGAAGATGGGCCCAAGGGTGTATGCGCAGTGATGTTTATCTCGGCACTATTAATAATAGCAAAAAAAAAAAGGGGGGGGGAATGACTTAATGACTCAGTGATGGAGATCCGGTTACATCAATGATGGTTCATTCATATAATGGAATTTTACGCAGCCATTAAAACTGATGACGCACATCTGTGTCCACTGGCATCAAAAGAGCCCCAGGTTCCATTAAATTTTTAAAAGTTACAAAATATCATGTAGAGCTTGCTTTTCTGTGTTGAATTGTATACCTTTGTGTGTACATGGGCCCAGGAAGGTGTCTGAAAGGTGGTCCATCAATTTCTGGGTGGAAGGAATAGTGGGTTCTGTGGTTTCTGCTTTCTTTGGATTACCAGTACTGTGTGACCCTCTGATGAGGACAGTGGGTGGGGAGTGAGGGAGGAGAGTGGGGTGGGAACTGGGTGGAGGGGAGTTATGGGGGGGAATAAGAGGAACAACTGTAATAATCTGAACAATAAAGGTTTAATTAATCAAAAAAAAGATAAAAAAAAAATGAATAAAAAAAAAAAGGGGGGGTGGAGGCAAAAGCTACAGAGCTGCTTCCGACACCATGCCGGCATCACTTGCGCCACATTCTATTGGTTACGAATGAGTCGCTAAAGCCATCTTCAATCCAAAGGGGAGGGGAATTAGACTCTACCTTTAGATGGGTAAGTACAAGGTCACATTGCTGAAGAGCTTGTGAGATGTGAGGTATTGTGGTCTCTATGGCAAAAGACAACCTTCCACAACCAGACTGTCTTCCCCACTGGACTCGAAGCTCAGAGATCTGAGACCTGGGATAGCCACCACCACCTTGGAACCACAGAGGAGAGGCCCATGCACAGAGCCAGCTTTGAGGAAAGCCTAGGGATGTAGGGAGGGGTGAGGGGGAGAAGAAGAGGGAGAGGGAGAGGGAGAGGGAGAGACATTAATTGGTTGCCTCTCATATGCACCCCAACGAGGGATTGAACCCACAACCTAGGGCAATAAAAAATATATAAAAATAAATAAATAAAAGAGAGAGAGAGAGAGAGAGAGAGGGAGAGAGAGAGAGAATGAGAATGAATCAAGTGCAGAGGGCATCATTTGAAGCCAACCCTGCCCCTGACTCCTTAGTCCCATGGGCCAATGATCCCCACATGCTTAAGCCAGTTTGGGGTGGGTTTTCTGTCTCTTGTAGAAGAACTAGTCCTAATCAACACAAGGGGATTGTACAAAAATTTTACTCCTTTTTTTTAATACTTTTCCATACTGCTTGAATTTTCTACAATGAGTTTGTCATATTTTCAGTGTTTTAGAAAATTAAGCCTCTATTTGTGAGTCGCCAATGGCACCAACCAAGTTTTCAATAACCTCACATTCTGATCTACCTAAAATCCCTTGCCCGCCATTATCTTTTGTTTGTTAGAGTGCAGCACCCACCCTTCCATCCCTCACTAATTCCTAAGTTTTCTTTAAGCTCCAAGCATCTCCCAGCGAGCCCAGTCAACACACAGCTGGTGGGAGGATTCTGGCACAGCATGGGTCCTGGCATCCGGAAGCCCCCAGTCTAGACACGAGACAGTGGGCAGAATCATTCAGATCAAGGGCTGTTAAGCGCTAGAATGTGCTGTGGGGAGATACAGAGAAAGCGGGGGATATTCTTACTAAAATGCAGATGAAGGGGACATGCCTGGCAGAGGGACCAACTTGAACAAAGGCCTGGTAGTGTGTGGTTAGCGTGGTACAAAACAAGTGATTGCAAAATGGGGAGCATGGCCCTGTCCCGTGCGGCTCAGTGGGTTGAGCATCATCCCATGCACCAAGAGGTTGCTGGTTAGATTCCCAGTCAGGGCACATGCCTGGGTTACAGGCTCGATCCCCAGTAGGGGACATGCAGGGGGCAGCCAATCGATGTTTCTCTCTCCCTCTCCCTTCCTCTCTCTCTGAAGTCAATAAACCTTTTCTTAAAAATAGGGAGCATGATATGGGGGTTTGGGGAGAGACTTAGATGATAGATTAGAGCAGGGGTCCTCAAACTTTTAAACAGGGGCCAGTTCACTGTCCCTCAGACTGTTGGAGGGCCGGACTATTGTTTTAAAAAAACTATGAACAAATTCCTATGCACACTGCACAGATCTTATTTTGAAGTAAAAAACCAAAACGGGAACAAATACAATATTTGTATTTGCATGTGGCCCTCGGGCCATAGTTTGAGGACCCCTGGATTAGAGCCTAAGCTGGGGAAGGCCTTGAATGTCAGGATAAGGAGTTTGGCTTTATTCTGAAGATAATGGGGGGCTTTAAACAGAGAAGTGTCATGATCAGATTTGGGGATGTGAAGGTAGCTCTGATGCTGCTGTAGATAATGGAAGAGGCCTGAGGCCAGGTAAGCAGCTAGTGGAAGAGTCCAAGCAGCCAGTAAAAAGGACCTAAATCACCTAGCATCCTTATAGCTAGTCCGTCTGAGCCCCACCTGAGAGCAAGCATTCCTTGCTGTCTGTGCCCAGGGCCTGTACTTGGGGAGAGAAGTCATTCTGGTGTTCTCCAGAGCCATGCCCTGACCTTGTCCTGCCAGAGCCCTATTCATTCAGTTTCCCGACTGTACCCAGATCCTGGCTCTAGCTAGGGTGTGTGGGATACAGGGGCGTCTATATCTACTCTCATTCAAAGTATCTTCAGATAATAATAGGTAAAAATAATAACAATGACAAGACCAACCATCATGTACTATAAGACAGTATAAACCCTTGACATGGATTATACCATGTCATACTCTCAGCAACCCTGTGAGGCTAACTCCATTGCTGTGTCCACTTCACAGATAAGAAAACAGCCTCCTAATCATTAATGCAATAGCAGCTCACGCTGAGGCTCCCACATATGTTTGGCCTCCAGTAGGACATTACCTGAAGATTCCACCTCCAGCATCTGTGAAGTCCTTGGTCTTCACAGCTGGAATGCAGTGGCCCAATTTCTACTACTGCTCACCTGTCCAAGCCCAAGGATGTCCCCTCCTCTAGGCAGCCCCCAACCACCTCAGCCCCATCACCATTCCCAGCCTGGGCAGGTTTTCTTCTTCCTGCCCCAGAATCCATCTTGCAATGCTTTGCTTGCCTGTATGCGGGGGGGGGGGGACGGGGGGCAGCTTCCCAAAGACGAGTGACTGTGCCCTGTGGTCCCATCGACAGTAATAAATGATCAGATATGCAAGTGAGGGGTATGAGGCCCCCCGCTTCCCCCCTGCTGTGGGGCCTTCTGCCTCTCAGACTCCCCCGAAACCTGCCACACCCCTGCATGGAGGACTTGTGGAGGCCTTTCCCAACCTGTGTGCCCCCCTCATTGCTACCACTTCACCACCCTCTGCCTTCTCTTTTCCCAGTAAGAAGCCAATTTCAAAGGCTGCTGATAATCTCCAAATGAAGAGAGACTAGCCCAGATTCATAGACCGGGGTGCCTGACCCATGCCCAGCCTGGGAAAAATGAGAAAGAGGGAAAGACCTGGAGGCAGATGAAGAACTGAGGGAGCAAAATGCCTTCTTAGGAGCCTCCTTCCAGCCGGCAATGCTCAGAGGTGGGGGAGAAGTCAGCAGCCTTCAGCAGACAAAATGGGGCAGTTGTGTGGAGCGGCCCGAGATACTTAAATGCAATAGCTGATCTAATCACCAGTCTCTCTTTCTGGGAAGCTTTTTGCTGCATTTTAGAAAAGTGTTGCCTTTCTCTCTTTTGTGGCTGGAGCTGCTATTTAAGAAAGAAAAAAAATCAATATGCCTTCTCTGGCTTTCAGTACCCCCCCCCCCCCAAAGGTGTTTCTTTGGGGAAGAGGAAGAGGAGGGGTCGAGGAGCGTTTTTGTCATTCATAAGCCCTGGTGACAAATCCTTGACATCATTCGCGGTTCCTATCGATCAGCTCCATCCGAGGCACCAGAGGACAAATAGAAATCATTTGTCTGTCTTGGCTCCCAAACAGCCTGAGACAAAGGGCTCCACCGGCAATCAGCAGCTGGAGGTATTAGCAGCAGGTCAAGTTTGGAGGTCAGAGGTCAAACAGGTTGTCATCAGTTTCTCACAGCTATCAGAGCAAGGGCAGGGGAGGGGCCGAGTAAAACCCACTAACAACACAGCTGGTTCTTATTAGCCAAATCCTGCCTCCCTGTAAAGAGAGAGAGGCCAGTCCGGCCCACCCCCACCCCAAGGACACCCCGGGGTGCCAGGTTTCATGTGATGGCAGCAGGGCTGGGGGTGGTGAGGGGCTGAGGAAGAAGAGAAGCAAGATCTGCACTCTGCCCCCCACTACCCATCCTTCACTCTTCCAGGGGGAAGCCCTGGGCCCTGAAGGAGAGCCAGAGGGAGACCTTGGGTGTTTTGGAGATTCTGAGAAGCAAGTTAATCCTGTAAAATTGGAAGTGGCTTAGGTGGCCTGGGAAACAGGGGTTGCAGCCAGGGGACAGTGGAATCATTTTAAGTCCCTGATTACACACCACCTGTTTTGGTTACTTCTCCGACCCTTGGGAGGAGGAAACCCAACTCTTAGGGCAATTAATCTCCTGCAGAAAGATATGAAAACATGAGGGTGGCAAATCCAGCCCCAGGGAGTGGCACACATAGGAGGCGTCTCGGGAATGCAGGAGAAGCATGACAGATGGGATGGCAGCTAACAGCTCCTCTCACTGAGCACTTAGCTCCAAGGCCTACTGCAGGGTGACCTCACTTTAGTACCAAGAGAGCCCTGTGAGCCCGGCTGGTGTGGCTCAGTTGGTTGAGCACTGTCCTATGCATCAAGGGGTCACCGGTTCAATTCCTGGTCAGGGCACATGCCCAGGTTGCAGGCTTGATCCCCAGTAGGTGGTGTGTAGGAGGCAGCCAATGGATGTTTCTGTCTCTTTCTCCTTCTGGCTTCCTGTCTCTCTAACATTAATAACAACACAATTAAAAAAATAGAGAGCCCTTTGAGGGTGGCTGGTCCCATTTTATAGATGGGGGTGGGGGCCACGGAGAGATTGGAATCCCAGTATCACTGAAGCCACAAGGGACCTCAGCACATAGCTGAGAAGTGCATCTCCATGTAACAAAGAAAGAGGCACCTTTGATGGGGTTCATTCCTCAGAGAAGCAAGCCACTTGAGAGTTCTGGGTTCCTAGTCTGACCAGTTGCTCCCTTGGCATGGCCCCAAACACCCCAGGACTGTATTGTCTGGGGTGAAAAGACCCAGAACTGAATCTGGCAGCTCCAAGGAGGTCCCCCACTCAGGGAGAGGAAGGTGACTCAGAGCATGGAGCTGGCCAACATGAATCCTCACTGGCCCAGGCTTCCTGCAGGACTTGACCACAGGTGGTAAATCCAGCTTTCAGGAGCCTCTGAATCAGGTAGTAAGAGTGATGGTTTCTCTTTGATACCACAGAGGCACAGAGAAGCAGGACTGGGCGGGTTTAGTGCATGTCAGAGGACATGTATGGGCTGTCACTGAGAGATCTCCGTTGGAAATAGGGGCCTGCTTGGGTCCAAGGGCTCCAGGGGACATAGGGACACACTCTAATCCAGGTGGTTAGGGAATTCTCTGATGCACCTGTTACTCAATCTAACTCTCTAAGGGACCTTTAAACTTGGACTGTAAAATACACAGTACAATGTACAGGTGATGTATCATAGAATTATATACCCGCCCAGCCTATATAAGTTTATTAGCTAATGTCACTCAATAAATTCAATTAAAAAGTTTATAAGAAGCCAGACACAAAAGAACAACAATAAATAAATAAAAATAAGGGAACTTTAAGACGTGGGAGAAAAAGAAAGGCAACAGGGGTAGTAGGGTTGGGTAGATTGCTGTGTTTGAAAACCCCCTCAGTGATCCCTGAGGTAAAGATCCTTCTGAAGCAGGAGCCCTTATTGCACAGTAACTAAGGGCTGTCACTATAAAAGGGTAGCATGAGGGATCTAAATACACATATACATGTGCATGCAAAACGGGTGAACGTAGAACTAAGCACATGCATGCATGCAAAGCGGGTGAGATCTGAGTAGGGTCAGTGGTTTGTACCAATGTCAGTTTCCTGGTCGTGATCATTATGCAAGATCCTGGCACTGAGGAAAACTGGGTAAGGGTATAGAAGATCTTTCTGTACAATTTCTTCCAGCCGCAGGTGAGTCTATAGTTATCTCAAAAGGGAAAAAGGTATAAAAAGGGAGCAAACAACTAAGCATTCTGTTCCCTTGACAGAGTTCTGTTCTCGGCTGCTTGACATAGAAAGAGAGAACAGCACAGGCAGGGAAGGAACAAGCCCGCGAACTGTGAGCTCTCTCGGTGTAGAAGGCAGTAAGAATGACCCACATTATATTTCATCACACATTGCTATCCCATTTTTTGGAGGGGAAAACTGAGACTCGGCCTGGAGCAATCATTGGCCTGAGGTGATAGTGGCTGGGCTGGCTTCTCCATCCTGGTGGGCTGACTCTGAAGGCTGGGCTCTCTCCTCCACGTCACCAAGTGGTTCCTGTTTCCAGAGCCCCAGAAAGTATGCTCTCCCAAGGTAGACTTAACCCAGGAATGTGTCAGTTCCATCAAGTTTTCATTGAAGTACTTTCGCACCAAGAGTATGGAGTTAAAAAAAAAAAAAAGAAAAAGAAAAGGAATAAAACACAGCCCCTGTCCTCAGGTGTCTGAGTCTGTGGTTGTGCACAATAGACTAGCACACCCAGGGATGAGCTGGACTTTCATAGGCATGACACGGGGCCAGAGAAGGGGAGACCTGTGGGAAGTGGGCAGATAGGAAAGGCTTCTTGGAAAGGGATGGTTTAGTCTTTTCCCAATATTTTTTATTGTGGTAAACATACATAATGGAAGATTGACTGTGTTAATAACTCTTAAGTGTGCAGTTCAGTGGTATTAAGTATATTCATGTTGTGCAACTACCAACAACCAACCTTCTTCTCCAGAACACTTTTCATCTTGCAAAACTCTGTATCTATCTATCTATCTATCTATCTATCTATCTATCTATCTATCTATTAAAGCCTAAGCGACCATTTACGACCAATTGACCAAACGACCGAATGACCGGTCGACCAGTCACTATGATGCGCACTGACCACCAGGGGCAGATGCTCAATGCAGGAGCTGCCCCCGGTGGTCAGTGAGCTCCCACAGCCAACCTCCCATGGCTGGCCAACCTCCGTGGTTCTTCCCCCTGGTCAGCCCCAATTGGCCCCTGATTGGGACTGGGCAAGATGGCCCGATTGGCCCTGATCACCAGCCAGGCCGAGGTACCCGACCCATGCACAAATTTGTGCATCGGGCCTCTAGTTAAACAATAACTGCTCATTCCCCTGTCCTCCCAGCCCCTGGCAATCACTAGTCTACTTTCCATAGCTCTAATTTTTACTACTCCAAGTACT
This sequence comes from Myotis davidii, assembly GCF_000327345.1. NCBI lineage: Eukaryota > Metazoa > Chordata > Mammalia > Chiroptera > Vespertilionidae > Myotis > Myotis davidii. The sequence goes on from NW_006285483.1 coordinate 817,862, forward strand.
TCATATAAGTGGAGTTATGCAGTGTTTGTCTTTGAGACTGGCTTTTTTCACTTAGCACAATGTCCTCACGGTTCATCCATGTTGGAGCATATGTCAGACTTTTCTTCCTTTTTAATGCTGAATAATATTCCATTGTATGGCCATGCCACATTTTGTTTACCCACTCCCCTGTTGATGGACATTTGGGTTGCTTCTATGTCTTAGCTGTTGGAATAGTGTTGCTATGAGTTTGGGTGTGCAAATATTTCTTCGAGACGCTGCTTTCAATTTGTTTGAGTCTATACCTAAAAGTGGAACTGTTGGATCATGTGGTAATTCTATTTTTAATTTTTTGAGGGAAGGAAGCAGCTATTTCTTAAAGACCATTGGTTTTTGGTTTTGTATTTTAGATAGTTTGTTGTTTTTCTAAAATGAGTCATATGTGTACATATTGTTCACAATTCAAAAGGTCCAGAAAGTTATACAGTGAAAAGTCTCCCCCCCCACACACACCTATTCCCAGGAGGTAACCAATTTTATCAGCTTCTTAATCTTTAAGAGGGATTTCAGGCATGTACAAGCAAAGACATATGTCTATTAGAAGGGTTTTGGTAAGTAGAGAATAGAAGGAAGAAAAGAAGGACAGAATGGTCATGGAGAAACATTTTTGTACTAAATTTTTTTTCTGTCTCTTTGAAGGGTATCTCTTATTAACAGCAAATAATTTGATTTTAATTTTGATTCCATCTTCAAGTCTTTGTCTTTTAATAAGCAGATTTTTCCCATTTACACTTTTTTCTGTATTTAACTAATGTGGTCTTCTTGATAGATACAAGGGGAAACATTTTTTTCTTTATTCTTTTTTTTTTTTTTTGCCAAAAACAAATGGCTCTTGATTTTAGCGCCTGGTTAATTTTTATCCTTCCAGAGATTCTGATCTTCTCATCATGACTGTCCCTTTTACCATTCTCCCCTAGTGCTTCAGAATAATAATTTTTTTATTCTCTTACTGGTTAACTTTAAAATTTTGTTGTAAAAAGTATTTAACTTGTAATGATTTAATATTTTTATTATAAGATCCTTAAACTACAGAGAACATGAAGAATGATAATAACCAACATCTGTGTTCCCACCACCCCTCATTAGTGTGCTAGTTATCAATGTATTGCCTCTCAGCGCCCAATCCACCCATGTTGCCCTGCTTTGTGATACTGGAGCTGGACCCTGCAAACACTTATCAGCTGACACAGTGTTAGGTTTTGTGAGTAGGGGGCGCTAAAGTGCTACAAGGCATAGCAGAGGAAGGGGTCCTCTCTTCCTTGTTCCTGTGCACTTCTTGCCCCCCTGGAGCAGCTGCCAACAGCATATGGGAGACCCAGTGGTGCTCACCCTCCAGTGAGTGACACTGGCAGCCCTATGGGCAGCTTCCTGACTGCCAGCTGTGGACCAGCTGTGGCTGAAGCACCTCCCTAGGGTCCATAGCCACATCCTCTCTCCAGTCTGACTCTCAGTCTTGGATTGGGGGCCCTCTTCCAGGGTGTTCCTTCCTTGGATACTCCTCTCAGCCCTTGATATAGTCACTGCTCCCCATGTTTGCTATTACTGTGTCCTTTAGCAGCCTTTTTTTTTTTTACCCCTTTTAGTGATTAAACCATCCTTTACTAGTTAATAGGTTTTTTTTGTATATTAAAATTGCCCTGGCCCTGACCGGTTTGGCTCAGTGGATAGAGCGTCGGCCTGCGGACTCAGGGGTCCCGGGTTCGATTCCGGTCAAGGGCATGTGCCTTGGTTGCGGGCACATCCCCAGTGGGGAGTGTGCAGGAGGCAGCTGATCCATGTTCCTCTCTTATTGATGTTTCTAACTCTCTGTCCCTCTCCCTTCCTCTCTGTAAAAAATCAATAAAATATTTAAAAAAAAAAAAACAGGATTAAATTTCTAGAAGTGAAATAATTG
>NW_006285483.1:820232-821696 GCF_000327345.1 Myotis davidii
CGTTACTCTTTCCTCCTAGTTGTAGGACTTCCACTCAGCCAGCGTTCCTGTGGGTCTGGGTGATGTCCCTTCCGTCTTTTAGTTTCACTTTTGAAATGGTTGTTCGAGGCGGCAAACTCCGGCGTTAACCTATGCCGCCATCTTGGAAAAATAAATAAAATATATTTTTTAAAAAAATTGCCCTGTGTGTTTCTTCACTCCTGATTGGACCTTGACTGATACAGTTGGTAAAGTTAATAGTTTGTCATTTTTTCTGCTTTTGCTTTAAGTAAATGACATTGTAGGTATAAAGTCTCCTTGAACTGCCATTCCCAGGTCTATACCCTTTCTCCAAAAGGAAACCATTATCCTGGGTTTGGAGTGAATTCTTCCATTAAAAAAACTTTTATGTCCATTCATATGTATCTATAAATAATGTATACTATTTTTACATTTGACAATATATAGATGCTATACTTTTCATATCATTGTGAATCTTGTTTCTATTCACCCAACATTACATTATTTAAAATGATCCAAGTCAATATGTGTAAATCTAATTCATTCTTTTTAAACTGTTGCATAATATCCCATTATAGAAACACATCATATGTCATTAATTCCCCTGTAGATAGTAGTTTAGATTGTTCCCAATATGCGGCAACTTGTAAACAATAGTACACATATCTATGTGTATACATGACAGAGTTTCTTCAGGGAACATACATAGAAATTGAATGTTCTGATTAGGTCATAGAGTGTATACATTCTAAAATGTTATTAAATGCTACTTATTTGCTCTCAGAGTGGCAATATTTACATTTCCAATAGCTATGTATAACAGTATCGTTTTCCTCAGGTCCTCACCAATGTTTTCTATTGTTCAACCTCTTAATTTTTCCCAATCTGATGGGTGAAAACAGTTTCTCAGTTTTCTGTTCATGGCTTTAAAGACCATTTGAATATCTTCTTTTGTAAATTGTCTGTTCCTATTGTTTCTCACTTTTCTGTTGGGTTGTCTTTTTCTTACAGATTATAGGAGTATTTTTTTATTCTGATAGATACATTATATATTGCAAATATCTCCAGTAAATTGCCTGCCTTTAAATCTTGCTTATGGCATATTTTGCAGTAGACAAGTTGCAATTTCAATAAAGTTAAATAAATCTACTTTTTAAGTTATAGGTTATTCTTATTGTATCTTTCTTGTTTGAGAAATCTTTATCCTAGGCTATGAAAAAAATATTTCCCCCTAATGGTTTTTCATGTTTAGGTCACTAAAGTATCTACAGTTTATTTTTGTGAGTGACGTGTCACAGCTGTATTATTCAATAGCCTTTCTTTCCCCCTGGTGATTACTGGTGATATCTTGAACGTGTCCAATGTTCCCATATGTGAATGTGTTCCTCAGCTCTCTGTTCTACTTTATTGGTTTATTTATCTACATCTGTGTTAATTAGGATAAAAAAAACACCAGGCTGCTGT
>NW_006285483.1:822644-846001 GCF_000327345.1 Myotis davidii
CCGTGTGCGGGCGCCATATGCTGGGGTCCAGCCCCAGCGGTCCAGGGGTTCCCAAAGGTGTGGACGGAGTCGGCGAAGAATGTTTTACACGGAGACAGCGTTCAAAACTCTCTAGCTTTCCTTAGTCTCCGTGGATCTTCCCTGTGCCTGACTGAGGCCACAGAGAGAGATCACAAGGCAAGCTGAGCCTTTATTTTATAGTGAGAGGTAAACAAGGTAGTGGTTACCAAAGTTACACTGTTCTTGTGAGTTTCACTTGTTTACACCATGGTTATACTTCCTGCACTGCCTCAGCCCATTAGCTTCCCAGATAAGATCTAGGGAGCCTCCTAAGGTCAAGCCTAATTATGCTAAGAGGACTGTGCCCTCTAAGCTGGGAATTGTTTGTGATTTTGCCCACAGGTCAGTCCGAGGCTGAACCCTATATCAGCTCCCTACAGGCTGTGACAGTTTCTCCGGCTTTCCTTGTTTTTCATGACCTTGACAGTTTTAAGAAGTATTTGTCAGGTATTTTGTAGAACGTTCCTCAACTGAGATTTGTCTGCTGTTTTGCTCACGATTAGGCTGCGGTTACTGAGGAGGGGACCACAGAGGTAGAGTACCATTCTCATCACATCATTCCAAGGGGACATAGTATCCACATAACTCCTCACTGTTGGTGTTGACCTTGATCACCTGGCTGAGGTCTGCTTGTCAGACTTCTCTTTTCTCCCTTTCCATACTGTACTTTTTTTTTTTTTTAAATATATTTTATTAATTTTTTACAGAGAGGAAGGGAGAGAGATAGAGAGTTAGAAACATCGATGAGAGAGAGACATCGATCAGCTGCCTCCTGCACATCTTTTCCAGAGAGGTAGGGAGAGGGGTAGACAGCTAGAAACATCGATTAGAGAGCAACATCGATCAGCTTCCCTCTGCACACCCCCAACTGGGGATGTGCCCACAACCAAGGTTCATGCCCTTGACCGGAATCGAACCTGGGACCTTTCAGTCCACAGACCGACGCTCTATCCACTGAGCCAAACCGGTTTTGGCCATACTGTACTTTTTGGAAAGAAACATTATGCACAGGAGAGTTAGCTACAGTTCCTCAGGGAAGAGACTCTTCATAAACTCTTTGAAATTCTTCTGCACGGGAGATTTGTTTATCCTTCCTATTGTTTTCCCAGCCATTTATTCCGATCAGTGTGGGCTCCTGGATATTTGTTTACTTTGGGTTGTAATCCAGTATACATTATTTATTTTGTTCTCAAATTGTCCCAACGTGGGCCACTGGGAGCTGTCAGACATACCCCCATCAAATATGAATCGTTTCGTATTTGAGCCCTTTCTTACTTTCTGGCACTACGCCTGCCCCAGCCCTAGAATCAGTCATTTCTTCAAGGAACCTGGGTTCCTTTTATTGGAGAATGTTATTAGAAACCAAGATCTGGGTGCCAGGTGTGATCATTGCCACCGGGGTCATTCTTACTAGGCCCTCTCAGCCGGCAAAGCAAGAAAATATCTGTGTGTATTCTAACCCAGGTAGCACACATCTATAACTCTGTATGTAGCCACCTGTATTTATATTGAACTACACATATGTTCATCTGTTGTCTCCACTACAGCTCATTCTAGCCTTGACCCCTGGCTTACCTATAACCTTCCACCACACCAATAAGAAGCCTGGCTTCTATCCATTTACTTCAATATTCAATTCTGTTAGACATGTACAGTGGTTCAGAATTGTGAACCCTTTTATTATCATTTAATTTGAAGTAATTAATATCCATTGATTCACTCTTTAACCATGAATTGTTTCGAGGTTTGGTTTTTAGTTTCAAAACATAGGTCTCGTTAGATCTCTTTCTGCAGTTGATTTCTATTTTCCTTACACTGTGGTCTGAAAATATGTCCTGTATAATGTTGATTCTCTGGTATGCTTTGAGACTTCCTCTGTGATTTAATGCATGCTCAATTTTGTCAACAGTAACATGTGATTGCCAAAAAAAATAAATAAATTTTGGTACATCTACTCTGTGCCATTAAAAACGTCATTATGAAAATGTAGAAAGTATACAAACGTTTGAGATAATGTGAAATGAAATAAAAAGGACACTAAACCCATGCAGCGTTTGCAGCAGTGTAAACTACTCGGGCATAAAAACAGAGACTGGAGAAGGATAAGCAAAAATGAAAATAAATATCCATGTAGAGTGGTGGGATTCTAGGTAATTTTTTTTCTCTTCTCAAAACTGTATTTCATGTTGTTTCATTGTTTCTGTACTTTGTAAAACTTTCAAAAAGGTATCCCAGAAAACGTTGGTTTGATAAGTTAACAAAGGAACACAAAGTATTTAATTCTACAGACATTTTTGGAGCCCTTGCTACGCGTTGGGCACGTCAAGGTCACCTTCTTCTGAGACTCTTAGATTGAAAGGGGCAGGGTAGGCACAAGTAATTCCTAGACAAGGCAGGTAGCAAGGGGTCCCAAAGAGCTCCAGACCTGAGACAGCTGGAAGACAGCACTGGGAGGCATTGGTTTAGATTCAGCAGGGAGGAGGGGGCATGCAATGTCCTTGTGGGTGTGATGGGAACTATAGAGGATCTCAAGGATCCCTGTGTGGACACACGTAACGGGGAGACCTTGAATATTAACAAAATCTGATGTTTGTATAAGACTTTATAACTTACAGAATCTCCCAGCGCGCACACACAATCTCATTGCTATTTATCTATCTCTGTGCTATTTACCTTGTGAGGTAGATATGACTATTTTTATGCCATTTTTTACAGAGTTGGAAACTGAGGTTCAGAGAGAGGGAAGCAACTTGTCCAAGGTTACACAACCAGTAAGTGACAGAGTCAGGACTCAGACACTGGTGTCCTAGCTCCATGTAGAGGCTCCTTTAGGTAAAACCCTCTTAGAAAAGAACTCCTTTGCCATGCACTTAGAAAGAGCCAGAAAAATGGCACAGCAGCCCTAGCCGGTTTGGCTCAGTGGATAGACGTCGGCCTGTCAGCGGTTGCCAACCTTTCAGACCTCTGGTGGTCCGTGGACCACTGGTTGGTGACCACTGGACTAAGGGTCCGGGGTTCGATTCCGGTCAAGGGCACATGCCCAGGTTGCAGGCTCAATTCCCAGTAGGGGGCGTGCAGGAGGCAGCCGATCAGTGATTCTCTCTCAGCATTGACGTTTCTATCACTTTCTCTCTGAAATCAATAAAAAAATATTTTTTAAAAATGGCTCAGCAAGGCCATCCCAGTCAGCAAAAAAGGAATATTATCAAATGTCCTCTCAAGGAGGAGCTGCTGTGAAAAGAGAAAATGAGGACCAGCTGCCATTCTGGTCCAATTGAGAGAGAGAAAAAAATACAGTGTAGAAATGTTGGTATATCAACACCATTAAAATGATTATTTGAAAGATCATTTAAAAAAAAGATCATGAGCCTTGAAAAATGGAAAAGTAGCCCAGAAGAAGAGCATTCCAAGCTGAAGGGAGAGAAATGAGCTGGAGGCCTTGCAGGCACTGAGAGCTGGTGGTGTGGCTGGGAGCAGGCAGGCTGTGGTAGGGGTGAGGTAGGTAGGGGCCAGTTTACAGATAAATAAAGCAGAAATGAATACAGGTTAATAATAACCAAATCGTGTTACAAGCGCCAACGATCCCTATGGTGCAGCATAGACTTCATCCTAAACAGATCTGAAGTCTGAGAGACCGGCCTCTGCCCCAGTTCACGGGTGGGGTGATCCTATCAAGATGCTGAGTCCAAGGGAGATCGTGGCTGGAAGGCTGCCTCATCACAGGTGTGCACAGCTGCCAGCGCCCCGCTTCTGTCCTTGGGGGCTCCCGGTGGAGGGCCACTATAGCGCTGTCAGTTCCAGCTGCAGTTTGCAGTGTGTAGATGCCTGGGTGTGAATCTGGTCACTTCCTGTTAGCTGTCCCTGGGAACAGCTGCAACTCTGGGTGCCCCTGTGTTTGCATCCGTGAAAATGGGGGCAACCACGAGATGCACCTCAGGAGGCAGAGCCGGGGTGGGGGAGGCTTTAAATAGGAGAATAACTCACCGTAAGCACTTGGCTTTGAGCTTGGCACAGATAAGTACTCAATAAACGTGCAGCCAATTTCTGCTCCACTACCGAGGTGGGTAAATGATAACCAGGACGGTGGTCCGTAACCTCTGGGGAGGGGCCTTTGTGTGTGTGTGTGTGGGGGGTGCGCCCTCCCTCCCCGCAGCCTCACCCTCTGGCCTGGCCAAGGGCAGTGCCAAGGGCGGCTGCTGAGGGAGCAGCTGCCTGGCAAGCACCACCCCCACCCCGTCATCTCACAGATCCTTCTGAGCATTCAACTTCATTTCCACTTCAATTTTATCAGCGGGGGCCGGGGGCTGTGCAGGAGACAGGAGGCCGGCCCTGACATGAATTAGCCCCGAGATTGTCCGATATGCTATGCTCCCAGCCTGGGCTCCAGTGCCAGCGCTAGCCGCCCTGCCTCTCCTTTGTGTCGCTGGTCTCTTTGGTCCTCACGGCTCCATTCCGGTTGCGCTGCCCGGGACTAGGGAGCTCCTTTGCATTTGGCCACGTTTACCAGACCGAGGCTGGCTGTGCAGGGCTCCTACCCGCCAGGGCCAGGCAAGGTCACCCTGCAGCCACCCCCAGTGGGGGCCTGGCTGCTCCTCCTCCCCCAGCCCCTCTCACTTTCCCACAGCCCTGGATCTAAGGAAGCACTTCGGTCAGAATGTCCCTGTGCAACGCTTAAACGCCACCCCATGTAATCTTTCCAGGAAATCTGAGAAATGAGATTGAGAAAGGGAAACCGAGGCTCAGAGAGGCCGAGATACTCACCTGAGGTCACACTGCGTGTTAGTGGTCTGGCCAGGATTTGGGCTCGAATCTGTTCATCCCAGAGCCTTGGTGAGGGGTGGGTCTGGCATGCGTACACATCAGTATGTTGCCCCTTTTCCTGCTCTGTAAGTTGAGAGAATGAGTTATTCCCCAAATTTATTACAAAAAAGGAGGCCATGTAAGATAGGAGTAAGGGAGGTGCTTGGAGTTTCCAAAGAGGGGAGGGGAATGGCTTCCTCCCACTCCTTCAGCCCCCGTGTGCCCCCCACCACGACACCCCCTCAAAGACGCCACCCTCACTGCAGGCTTGATGCAGGGAAACATTTTGCAATGTTCCAGCTAGACTAAGGGCAGAGGCCCAGAAACTGGCTGTGGGACCCAGGGGGTCTCCCAGCCCCTCGCCAGATCCCGGAAGAAGGGAGTCTAGCCCGGCCCAGCTCCTCACCTCCGTTTCCGGGGTGCTGCTGGGGAAAATTTATGTCCCTCTCAGGTTTGGGAACCGATCCCACACTAAAAAGAAAGAAGAGAGAGAGAAAGAAATTATTTTAATTTTTTTTTAGGTCCAGAAATGAAGCAGAAGTGAGTAAATTTTAATGAAACGGTGCAAAAATGACATCATTTACTCAGAAATCATTAATTTGTCAGCATTAATATTTCAGCTACAACATTGCCTGTCATTTTGTGCCTGCAATGACTGATAAATCTATAAAAGCGTGCTGCTAATTTACTGAATATTTATGTGCAGTGTCATTTGCAGAGTAAGAATGGAATTTATTTCGTGCCGAGTTCTGCGGGAGAACATTCCCCACAAACCTTCACCCTGGTGGGTGGGGGAGGGCAGGGGGAGACTCCAAACTTCCTGGAAAACTGGTGACAGGACCAAGACAAAGGGCGCCCCGGGCTCAGGCCCCAGCTCCGGTGGCCTGGGAGGGGACTGCCTCGCTTTTGCTCACTTTGTAAGGCCCTTCTCACCCCGTCTCGGCAAATCCACATTAGCCCTCTCCCCCCCAGTCCTCCTCAGTGTGTCCGCTCTCTGGGAGGCACCTGGCTGCCGCTGCCCCTGCAGGGCAGTGGGTGGCCTGCTGCTCAGTGGGTGTGGGGCGGGCCCTGTGCAGAGGGGATGGGTGGCAGGTGGGCTCCGGGTCCCAGGCCGGTGATCAGGAGAGGGGGTCGGAGAAGAGGTTAAGGGCTGGAGAGGGGAGCCAGGCAGCCTGAATTCCCAGTCTGGCTCTGTGAATGGTCTTAGGAATCTGGGTCTCAGTTTCCTCACCTGGAACATGGGCACGCTGCTTGTCCTTGTTCCTAGAGGCTGAGGATTGGCCGGCCTAACGCGTGTAAACATAAAGCAGAGGACTTGGGAAACAGCATCTGCCACCGTCGCTGCTCCTGGAGTGTCCCTTTCCTGGGGCTCGGAGACCCCATCCCCACATTCCTGAGAGGGACGGGAGCCCTGGACCAGGCTCCTTGCTCCCCTACATGGGCCTACCTCCCAGCATCCTCTCCACTCTGCTCATTGCCACATGCTCGAGGGGCCAGAGTCCTGGGGAATCTTTCCGGAAGCAGCTTCCTGGAGCACCAGCTGGTGGCTCCCGGGCCAGGGAGGAGGAAAAGGATGCCTGTCCTGAGAAATGCCTCCATTTTACAGAGGGCAAAGTCAAGGCTCTGAGAGGGCACCAGAGCCTGAGGACCCCTCGCCCTCACATCCCCATCCCCGTCCCCCATCCCAACAAGAGCACAAATCACAAGCCTTCAAGTTTTGCACCATTTTGCTCAATTTCCTGCCTGAATGGCACAGGGCCTGACCCGCTGCAGGTGCTCAGGAAATGTTCGTGGAATCAATAAGAAACAGCTAAATCTCCCATCTTCGGAGAGCTCTTTGTCTCCTCCCCTCCCCCCTGCTCCCCGCACTCCATCAGGGACCGATTCCAGTGGCATCCTCCTCCTAATGCCTCTCAGATTGTTCCTGTTTCTTCTTTGTCACTGCCCCTGCCCCCGCTCCCCGCGGAGTCCTCCGGAAATGCTTACCTGGACCGTGGCGATGGTCCGCTCATGGGTCTCCCTGCCTCCACTTCCCCCTCAGCACAGAGCTTTCTGATGCCACTGCCTGATTCCAGGAGCTCCAGCGGCTCCCACTGTCAGGGAAATGGCATCAGCGTGCCCTTCAGGTCCATCACGCCCTGCCCCTCTCCTTTGCTCTGGGACCCCCCCCAGCGCCCCCACACACACTATTTCGCATTCTTGCCCATGCTTTTTCGTCTCCAAGCCTTTGTTGTCCCTTTCGCTGGGTATCCCTCCATTCCTCACAGCCAAACCCAATCTGTCCTCCAAGGACCATCGCAGCCCCTCTAGGAAGCTTCCTGTTCCCCTTGGAGCGGGGGCCCCATCATCTGAATTCAGGGGAGAACCCTGGTCAGGTGGTCAGGGACCTGGGCTCTCTCTCACAGCCGAGCACCGCGTGGCCGTGACCTTGCCATGCTCTGTCTGTGAAACGGGATGGTCCGGGTCTCTGCGGTCCAGACCGAGTCTGTCGCCTTCATGACGGCATCCTGGCACCAAGCATAGGGCCAGGCTTACAGCCGTTGCTCTGTAACTGCTCACTGAATGGCCTCCAGGTCCAGGTTCTGAGGGTCTGTGGCTCCGTCTTGTGCAGGCAGACCTTTGGGGCTCCCCAGGGAGCGGGCAGAGGGGACGCTGTGGTGCGGACACTCGCACATAAATGGTGTTACTTACCAAGCTGCCCTGTGTGCTGGGCTTTCCCGACCCCGTTTCACAGACGAGGAAGGTGACACTCGAGGGTTGAGGGACCTGCCAGGCCTCTCACCCAGGCCCTGGGCTCCAAATCCAGTGCCTCCCTGCTCTGCCCAAGTGCGTCCCTGTGCTCCTAGAATCAACCCCGAGTCCTTTGTGGCCTTCGAGGCCCTGCCTGATCAGGCTCGGGGCCTCTCCAAGTTGACCCTCCCCCTGAGGGAGAGCCCGCTGCCCCTTCAACACTCGGAGCTCAATCCCACCTCTGGGCCTTGGACTCGCTGTTCCTCTGCCTGGAAGATTCTTCCTTGTCATCCATGCCACCTGCTCAGAGAGACCCTCCTGCCCACCCAAACCAAGATACGTGTTTCGTGTCCCTCACGCTCTGCCTGCGATGTCTCACACGTCTGTGCCCGTTCATCGCCCGTGTCTTCCACGGGGGCAGGGGCCTCGCTGCCCTGCTCATCCCTGTGGCCCAGGACCTGGCTAGGAGTGGCTGCTGTGAGATGGGCCTGTGCTTTGCGGCTCTGGGGCAGGTGGAGAGGGAAGGTGGTTGGGGGCAGGGATGTGGTAGGTTGGGGACCCCAGGAGTAGAAGGTGCAGCCTGCTCCCAGAAGCTGGATCTAAGAGAGGCTGAAGCTGGGAGGTGCCGCCTCCCTTGTCCTCACCCCTCCCCACCCCGCCATGCCTCACACTCATTTCCTTCCTGGAGTCCGTCTCATTTGCTTTCCCTAAAAGCCGCTGAAGGAGCCAATATGTACGTGATGAATATTTCATCTCCTGCGCGTGGGTTTGCAGGAGAGCTGTGATCACTGGGGAGGGAGCGCTGCCCAGCAGCCTGGGAAGGAGGGGCCTGAGGACGCTGGTGATAGGGTCTCAGAGATGCAGGCCCAGGGCTCCCCCCCCCACCTCTGCAGATACCCTTGGCATTAGGAGGCTCAGGACCGGTGGGGAAGCCCCGAATCTGGGTACAGATACTCTGTGTTCTCTGGGGCTCTTAGCTCTTCCTTGAGGTTCAGCTCTGGCGAGGGGCAGACTTTGCCATTAGCTCAGAGGCTCAAGTTGCCCACGGCCATGGGCATGGTGATGGCTGAGGATGTGAAGTCTGTCCTGGTCGTTATCTATAGTGGCTTCTTAGCTAGGGTCCTGAGAATTATCCTCACGCCAGGGATGGAGGTTGGGAAACTGCAGTCTGAGAAAGGAGGGGGTGCAGAGGGGGTACTGAAGGGCAAGGATGTGAGTAGTCAGTCCCTCCTAACCTCTCCATCATGCTCTCTGCTCCCCCATCACCATGGCCACAGCATCCCCCTCGCGAAGATGGTCCAACAGCATCTTCACGGGGATGGTCCAGCTGAGCTTCTCTAGCTCTGCAGTCGGGCAGCCCTGGCTGCCAGGCCTCTATTCCTTTGCCAGTTGAGTGACCTCTGACCCTCTCTGAGCCTCAGTTTCCCTGTCTGAAAAATGGTGCTGGTCTCACCTCCTGGCAGGGCAATTCCGAGGGGCCAGCAGAGTGCCTGGCACATAATAAAGACTCAAAGGATTTAGTGTTTGCACCTTCCCCCCACACACACACACGTACACATACCACACGCAAAGCACCACCACTGCCGTTCCTTTAGCGTCCATCTCCGGGTGGAAAACAAAGGACCACTCGTTCCTTCCTCTTTGACCCAGGTTCTCACTCCTCTCCCTGCACCTGTCTGCCCCTTGCTGCCCACCCCACTCCACAGCCTTGAGCCTCTGCTAAGGAATCGGGGTGGCAGAGGGAAGGAAGGTCCCTGCTCCCTGGGCCTCAAGTGGCCCTGGATCCAGATGACCCCTGGCTGTGAATCCCGTGCCCCCAGCCCCAAATCTCTGTAGCCAGCCCCTGTCCCTCCCCCACTGGCCAGGAGCAGTCCCCTTGCTCTCATCCCCACCCACCACATTACCCTCTGAATACTCTCATTATACCATTACTAATTAGGGCTGCTCAGCAAATTGGCGGCTGCATTAGAGGGAGACAGTGTGCGGGAGCATATGGCATAATATCGTATTAATGAACACTCTAAATTCAAACCCGGGTCAGCTGCTCGCTTCTCACCGGTGTCACCCACGCTAACGGGAGGGAGGGGAAAAAGGCACTCAACCTTTCCCTCGCTTTCCTTGCCTCTCTCCAAACACACATTCCCGGGCATGGCATGGGCTGGGCCGGCAGAGGTGTTGTTATCATATCCTGGGAATGGAGAGAGGATAAGAGAATCTGGGCCTCCCTGGAGGCTGCAGAAGGCCCTCCCCTCCCTGCTCATGTAGACACTTAGCACGGTCGGGAAAGTAATAATTAATAATAATCACACCAGGGCCTGGAGCCAGACTTTTCGCCCAGATATTCTCTGCCTCCCAATCTCCCTTGGAGAGGGTGTTAGCACAGAGGGGCCAGCTGAGGGCCACACAGGTGGGGGGGTAGGGGGGGGCTTTCTCAAGGACACAGGGTGGCGGAGCTGGAGGGCCCAACTCATCTCTCTGCTTTGGAAAGCACACTTTTCCCACTCCATCCAGGGGGAGGGAAGCTCAAGGAAATCCCAGCACAGGACCCTTCCCCACCCCTGCCAGCCCCACTCCCAGTCTAACAGCACCCATACACCCACAGAGCACCAAGGTCTCTGGTTTTACCTGGGAGTGGGGGGATCTGGGAGGTCCCCCAGTGAATTCAGAGACAGCACTCAGACAGGCTTCTTTATCTTCAAATTCCCGGGGTGATGCTGGGGGGTCCATCCCCCCAAACAGATGGAGAATTGGGCTTGTCCATTCCAACTGGCAACCGGGGGGGGGGGGGGACAAAAAGCCTTGCTTTTCTTCTCTCTCCCTCGCCTCGCTCCCCAGGTCCTCAGAGGAGTGCAGAAGGATGACTTCGCGTCTGGTCTGTAGTCTTGGAGGGAGGTGCTCTCCTGCCCCCCTAAATCTGGGCAGGAGGTGAGGGAGGGGCATTTGTGAGTGGGGGCCGGGTTGGGGTCAGCCTGACGAGACCTCGAAGAAGAGGTGAGCTCCAGCCCTAGCCGGTTTGGCTCAGCGGGTAGAGCATCGGCCTGCGGACCGAAGGGTCCTGGGTTTGATTCCAGTCAAGGGCACGTACCTTGGTTGCAGGCTCCTCCTGGGCCCAGGCCCTGGAAAGGGCTTGTGCAGGAGGGGCTTGTCCATTCCAACTGGCAACCGGGGGGTGGGGGGGAGTGGGGACAGAAAGCCTTGCTTTTCTTCTCTCTCCCTCGCCTTGCTCCCCAGGTCCTCAGAGGAGTGCAGAAGGACGACTTCACGTCTGGTCTGTAGTCTTGGAGGGAGGGGCTCTCCTGCCCCCCTAAATCTGGGCAGGAGGTCTCTCTCTCTCTCTCTCTCTCTCTCTCTCTCATCTTCTCCCCTCTCTCGCACTCTCTCTAAAAATCAATGGGAAAATGTCCTCAGGTAAGGATTAAGAGAAAAAAAAAAAGTGAGCTCTGACCGTCTCCGGAGCGGAATGGAAAGACCTGAACTAAAAAAAGCAACAAAACACAACAGTTGGTGCCTCCGTGGGGGCTGCGTGGGCCAAACGTGTCTCTATCAAACCCGTCTCCAGGGGTTTGGAGGGGCAGTGCCCACTGATGGCCGGCCCAAGGTGCCCTAACTCCGACCCAGGTGTGTGTCCCAAACCATCCGTCTTGTTGTCTGATGATATCAATGATTCCCTAATAGCAGCTGGTTCCCAGGCTCATAATTCCTCATTTCACCTCAAAACGAGGGCTGTTCCACTCCTGCCGCCTGCTGAGCCCAGAGACTGGAGTGGAGGGAGGGGCTGGTCTGCTCAGGCCCCGGTCTCCCAGCTCTGCCCAGGCTGGTCCTTGCCCTGCTCAGGGCACCCTCGACTTTGGCCTTCCCTGGAAAGCTGACCAACAGCTCTTGGCATCTGAGTGTCTTAGAGACTCATGTTGTGTGTTGTCCCCAGTTGAGGACTGTCTGTCTCAGAGATGGGAGGGGTGGGAGAGCCTGACCAGATTCCGAACTAAACCACACAACCTCTCTTCCCGCTGCCCTCCCACCCCCACGCGGGGGGCTCAGTGCCCTAGGAGACATCCTCTCTGTGTCAACTCCAGATGAGTCACCATGCCGACCTCTTCTGGCACCTTCTCTGGCCCCTGTCTTTGTGAATTCAGTTCCTGACACCCTACCTGTCTCCCTCACCCAGGCTGTGACTATCAGATGTTTCTGGTGCATGAGGGGGTTTATTAGGACATGTTGTTCGGGGCACCCTTGTTAGAGCATTGGAGGACCCTCCTCTCCCCATTCTGACAGGGACGTGGGGTTGCCATCCACCTCTGGATGTATGGGATGGGTGTGGGGGAGTGGTTAGAGGTAGTGGGCTGTTGACAGCCTTCAAGGGCCCCTGTCTGGAATCAGAGAGAAGTCACCTGAGCTTTAATGTCCTTGGTGCTGCAGGACCCCAGAAGTGAGTGCCTTCTCTGTTTACTTTTCCATCTGTGAAATGGGTGTATTCAAGTAGCTTAGCCAGAATGGAGGGATGCTTCTGTGAGAGACCCATCAGCGGAGGCGCGAGCCCCTGGCCAACCTGAGCATCACCCTTCTCCTCTCCAGTCAGCTCCATGGGAAGAAAAGAGCAGCCTAGACAAGCTCTGTCCCTCCGCTGGGCTGTTGCATAGGGTGGAGACTGGGGATACCCCTACACTGCTGCCCCAGACTAAAGGCTGTGGGGCCTTAGCGGTACCAACAGGAGGTGCGAAAGCTCCCCTTCCCCACAGACCTGCAGCCCCTGGCCCAGGACAGTCCGAGTGCACATCCTGCACCCCTTTCCCCCCTTCCCCCCACCCGCTGCCCAGGCCCACGTCTGCTGCTCTCCTGTCCCTGAGCTCTGTCCCGCTGCCACACGCCTCTGTGGCCGTAGGATCATTTTCCTTTGTCCCTAGAACCTGGAGATCCTTGCCTTGCTCCCTGTAGCTCTCCCAGCAGGGGAGCCCAGGAGGAGTAAATAATTGTTGTCCCTCCCAGCCCTGACCTACCTGGCGGAACGGGGAGGGGGGGTGTCATCAAGCTGTGGATGCCAATTACTTTATATGCCCCCAAACCATAACCACCACCAACCTCTCCGTTCCCGCAGCTGGAGCCCCTCACTCCCTAGAAGGGGAGTAAACAAGCCCTGGAAAGGTGTTGGCTGCTCTCTGGGTTTCAGAAACAGCTTGTCAGGACTTGCCTGGGTGTTGGGGACCCCCCCCCCACCTCTCTCCAGAAGCAATAATGCAGCTCTATGATGAGGCTTCAGCTGTGTGTGTGTGTGCGTGTGTGTGTGTGTGTGTGTGTGTGTGAGAGAGAGAGAGAGAGAGAGAAAGAGAGAGAGAGAGAGAGAGAGAGAAAGAGAGAGAGACACCAAGGTTCCAAGGAGGTTGGGCCTCTTCCCTGATGAGCAGTGGCTGGGCCAGAGGGCGCTGAGGGTCCTCTCCTTGGAAACCTGAACGTGGGACCAGGAGAGGTGAGGTGACTTGCCTAGGGGACAGAGCCAGCAGGACACAGCCCCAGGTCTGGGTAAAGTGTGCTTTCCACAGGGGACCCCTGTAGCTAGAGTTCTGTCTAGGAACACCCTAAACAACAGAACCCCAAACTCATAGTTTGCAGTCTTGTCCCTCTGGCCCTGTGTCAAGGGCAAGAATAGGACTGACTGGCTGTATCATTTGGGGTGCCCAGTGCAACATGAAAATGCAAGGCCCCTTGTTCAAAATGAGTAAGACTTCAAGACCCCTGCAGAAGAGCATTACATCATTAAGCCATGCAAACACGGGATCCTGTGCACACATCTCCAGCCCTCAACCCCGGCCCTAGACCAGGACTGTGGCAATGCACTCCCTCTGCAGCGGCGAAGGCCTTGCGTGGAATTCCCACACACTCTCTAGGAGCCTCCCTGCCTGGAGTCAGGGTTCTACAGCCACAGTGGCCCCACCACAGCCCCTGCCAGGTGCAGTCAGCCTGGCTGACCCCCGGAATCAGGGGGAGCTGCCTGGGTACCAGACTGGCTCTGGTTCTTATAGGGGCAGCAGGCACGGGGTCTGACATCTAAGGGAGAAGCTGCCCAGAGCTGAGGCCCTATGGATTTCAGAAGAGGGCAGGGGCCAGGGTTTCCTCGGGGGCGAGGGGCATGGGGTGGGGAGGAGGAGTGCTTCTTCAGCATAGCCATGTGTCTTGTAGAAGGCACAGGTCATGCAGGTGTCATCCGCTTCCATGGGTGCATCACGTGTATGCAGGGAAAGCCTGTACTGGGTGTCCCTCGGGTGCACGGGCTGCACGTACACCTGTGTATGCCCTCCGAGCCCGAGAACAGGGTGGGCAGGTTTAGCCTTCCCCATCCGTGCTGCCCCCACAGGTGCCCTGGCCTCTGTTATGGAGGGCACGTTCCTATCCTCGGGCATTCTGCTTTGGAATTCAGGCCCTTGCCAGCCTGTTCCCTGCTTGCTAACTATAAACTATCTGATTTATATTCATTAACCAGTACGAGACAGCGGCAGGCCCAGCAAACTTCAGTGGGGGACATGCCTCCATCGACAGGCGGACTGCATTTCAGTTAATTAAGGGGCTGTAATTGTTGTCCAGGACAAGGATCCCCAGGGCACAGGCTTTGTAAATAACTACCCTCCACTGCCCCCTGCTCTCACCCCCTCCTCCCTCCTTCCATCCCTCCCTCTTAGGCCTCAGAAGCCAGGTAAAGGGAGCTGGGGCAGGAAAGAAGACTGTGAATAGTTGGGGGGAGTGGTTGAGAACCTGTATGTGGGGGTGCCCCTCCTTCATCTCTTCCCCAGAAAGGCCACGTTCTAGGGCCCGAGGTAGGCTGGGGGTAGTCCTAGGCAGAGCATGATGGGACCGGGCCATAGAAACCTGGATTTTACTGCTCACACTGGCTCAGTGCGGGAAGGCAGGACCCCGTCTTCACGGGTCCACTGGTGTGAGGACCACATATGTATCTACCCCCTCCCCCAGGCCCCGTTATTTATGCTGTGTCCCCTCGTCTGCCTATGTGTCCACCCTGTGAACTCAACCATGAACCCTAGGCAGTGGGCAGGCTTGCTGGCATCTGTTGGGCATTGGGGGACTTCAGGAGCTCCAGTGAAAGCTAAAGAAAAAGGCGGTGGCATCTCACCAGCCCAGGCAAGTAGAGGAGGCACTCCCTCTGGAGCTCAGAGGGTTCCAGTCCGATGGAGGAACGGGGGTGCTGTCCAGGGGCTCCCACTCTGACAGGGCGGGGCTCCTCCTCTCAAGCAGTTCTTGGTCTGATACCGAGCGGGGTGTAGGGGGTCGCCTGGGAGGACAAAAGTCTGAGGAGGGGTGTACATGCTAAAGGCAGCTGAGCAACCAGTGTATACAGGTGTGTCGGGCAGGTGAGTGAGTCCCTGAGAATGTGGCAGCCGGAGAGACCTCCTGGGAGAGGCGAGTCTTGAGCCAAAGTTCGAATGAAAGGATGTTGTGAGCAGATGAGCTTTGCTGGAAGCATGTCTCATCCACCTCTTCTTCACACAGATGTTTCCAGGTGCCACATTGTGCCAGGGATACGATGGCAAATAAGACCTGCAGGTTCCCTTCCCTCCCAGAGAACAAAGGGTGGGAATAGTGGGCTGCTGTGTGTGTGCAGGTCATGTGCTCGCATATGCATGTGCTCTTTGTGCATAGTTTCCAAATATCTGTCCAGTGCCTGCTACATTTCAGATGCCCCGTGGGGCGCAGGAAAAAACCATGAACAAGACAGAGTGTTTTCGTCCATGGAACTCACACCGGCCTGTGTATGTGTGTGCAGGTGGGCACGCAGTACTTGTTCCTGGCCCCCAAACCAAACTTCCTTCTGCCCACTCAAGACAGCCAGGACTCATGCTACTTTGTAACCATCCCTGGAATCATTCTCCTGGGAGGTTTGAACCTGTGACTGCTGCTCCCACCTCACCACCTACCCCCTGCTGTGGCCCAGGGAAGCCACACACGTTTTGTTTTCAGCTGCCCTTGAATCACCGAATAATCACCCTAAGCTAAATCAGACTTGATATTTGTTACCCTCACTTGCAGCTTCGGATTCTCTGTGCCCATCCTCCACACTCCCCGCACCCCTCGGCAGGTATCTCAGGGTTGGCCACAACCTTTAAGGTGACTTGTGATAAGATGCTCCTGGGACTCACTATTTAACTTGGTTCTATCTGAATAGAGTTCAGCAAAGAAGAGAAAATAAGTTTCCATGTCCCTCCCTTCCCCTAATCCCGTCCCCCCACCCCATTTCCACCTATCAGCCCTTATCTGAAAGAAAAATTAGAGAGTTATTAGGAGTTTTATTAGGGGTGAGCAGGTTGGTAATGAAATTACATTTCAGCTCCTTCTCAGCCCCTGTAAGTATTAAGTGGTTTGATCAATGGTGTTCACACAATTAATTCTGCCTGATTGCCGAGAGTGGCTGTATCGACAGTTGGGTTTCACACCTCGAACTTTGTCTCTTAGCCAAAACGTGCCTTCAGGAAGCTGGGAGGGCGAGGGTGGGGCTGCCTGTCAGCGAAGGCCTTTGCTGAATGCCACATTCAAGCTCGTGCAGATGGTTTTCTATTTTGTCTTTAAGCTTCAAAGAAATTGAGGTATCACACCAGAATTAAATGATTACACTCTAGACCAGGAGAGGGGAGATATGGACCAGCATTCCGTGAGCACCCCGGCCAGCTCTCAGACCTGACCTTCTGCAGGCCCCCTTCCTGGGACAGGGCAGTTCAGCCTTCGTCCCTCGGCTTGGGCTTCTCCTGCCTGTTGTCCCAGGCTGTTATCCAGAGAGCCTGCCGTGTATCCCACTCAAATCCCTGCTGCTTTCATGTAATCCACGACTCTTGTTGGATCTTCTGGGGATGTGGGAGGCTGCTTGGCATGGCCCTTGGTGAAACAACGGCACTGAGGACAAAGGCTGTATTTGTGAAGCTGGGGGACCTCCAGTTCCTGGGACCCTGGGTGTCTGTCTTTACCAGCACCCCCTCCCCCACCTCCCCGTGGCCTCTGTACACACTGCTCCAGCAGGGACCAGGTGGGCCCTGACACCAGGGCTTTGGGACTATCTCCCTGGGAGAGCCCGAGGTGACTGGAGGGAAAGCCATAAAAGTGTTGGTCAATGAGATGCTGGCAAGGGGTGGAGGGACAGAGACAGAGAAGGTTGTAGTAATAGCGGCAGCTACGTTCTTTGAGCCCTCAGGGAGGGGCGCGAGCTGTTTTGCAGGCATGCTTTCATGCCCCTTTCTCTCCCGTGACCAGGTGCAAACACTGAGACTCAGGGCACGTAGAGTCTTTCCCAGGTTCTACCCTGTAATGATCCCATGTTCACTTTACAAGGTGCTCTAATGTTTATGATCTTATATGAAAATAGTCACGGGTGAGCACGCAGTAAGGTATACAGATATTGAATTATGTTGTGCACCTGAGATCTCTATAATGTTATTAACCAATGTTACCTCAACAAATTTAGCAAACAAAAAAAATACAACCGCTCTATGAAGCACCTATTCATGGGCCCATTTTATTGATGAACAAATTGTGGCCCAGAGAAGTCTTGTCTAAAGTCACAGCGCTCTTCTACTTTGGCAAAGGAAGGTCTCAGAGTTAGGTCTGTACAGATGAAAGCCCAGCACTGTGTCAAGGACAGAACAGGAACCGGCAGGAAAGGCCAACACAGACAGACGTCAGCACAGACACAGCAGAGACAGAGCAAAGCAGAGCCCGAAAAAGGGAAGGAAACGCATTTGCCTCCCCTTTGCCCGTCTCTACTCAGTTGTACAGGGGAATAATCATTTTAAGCAGGTGCCTTGCAGCCTTGCATTTAAGAAAAATGCATGGAATTAAGTTCCTAAAAAGCTAGGAAAGCTGAACCAAACCATCATTGGGGCTTGAAATGAGATTTTATGTTTTTCCTGTTCTGGGCACTGAGCCATCCATGGCGCCACGTGCCAGGCTGGCGAGGACCACTTGCTCCTTAGGGGCACCAGGGCTGGTGGCCGTCCGCCCAGCCTGGACCAGCCCGGCTCTACCCTGGTGAGTGCCAGCTGCTTGCGGGCCCGGAGGGCCGGGCTCACAGAACAGCCATGGGGGAGTTTAGCCCTTGTTGCTCAGAGTGGTCCATGGATCAGCAGCATTACCTGAGGGCTGTTAGCAGAGTGTCAGGCCCCGCCTACCAGATCCAAATTTATATTTTAACAAAAACCTGAGGGTGATGTGTCTGCCCATCCCAGCTTGAGAAGCCGAGTAGATAGAGGACAAGCCCGGGTCTCAGCGGCCCCCTTCCCCCTGCTCTGGGCCCCGCGTGCTGAGCAGCTCACACACACACACCCCGGGATTTGCTGAAGCCTGACAGAGTGCGGCCATGGGCACAAGGGAAGGAGGGGGGAGAGGCCCACCCTGCCTGAGCAGCTTGAGGTGCCTGCCAGCTGCAGCCAGAGAGGGTGGGGGTGGGGTTGGGTGCGTTTGTCTCTGTCAGCAGATCTTTCTGGAAGGAGAGTCAAGGTGCCCCTTGATCCCTCCCCTCTCACTCACATGGGCTCCGAGTATAAGAACGCCGTGTGCAGGGATGGCAGGGCAGGTGGCCAAGGCCACTGGGTTCACCTTCCCCAAAGGCACCATGGTTCTTGGGCCCTGTCCCTGCCCCTCCAGCCCGGCACTCCCAGAGCTGGCCCCAGAGGATCAGACCTAAGAGCCGCTTCTCTCCTCAAAAGGGGGAGTCAGTTGTCTGCACCCACCCCGGCTGAGGGAGTTTGCCCTCCTCCCTTCTTTCTTCCCCCTCCTCCCGCCTCCTTCCTCCTGCCTCCCTCCTCCCTTTGGAAGTTTGCCTCCCCAGCTCCTGCTGAGGCACCTGCTCCTCCCCAGCCTTCTCACCACCTGGCCCACAGGGCTGGGCCCTCTGCTGGCTCCCAGCGTGCCATCTCCTTAAAGAGACAGCTGCTCCGTGTTCCTGCCGGCATAGCTACCCTGAGAACAGACTCAGAGGCCATGGTCTCCAAGCCTGGGGAAGGCTTGTTCTCTTAACCCCTGAGAACTAGCCATCACCCGACCCAAGGGATTCTCAGCCCTAACCACATTCTGAAATCGCCGGGGGAGCTTTAAGGGAGAGATACCTGCAGCTTAGCCCAGGCCAGTCAAATCAGAATTTCTTGGGCTAGTTGGGGGGTGGGGAGGAGGCATCAATGCCTTAAGCCCTCACTTAACACAGGTCCTTGGAACTTCAGATAAACAGCGTATAACACAACCAGTGTTGCCATAGGCCAGTGATGGCGAACCTATGACACGCGTGTCAGAGGTGACACGCGAACTCTTTTTTTGGTTGATTTTTCTTTGTTCAATGGCATTTAAATATATAAAATAAATATAAAAATATAAGTCTTTGTTTTACTATGGTTGCAAATATCAAAAAATGTCTATATGTGACACGGCACCAGAGTTAAGTTAGGGTTTTTCAAAATGCTGACACACCGAGCTCAGAAGGCTCACCATCACTGCCATAGGCTAATGGTAGAGTTAAGTTCCTAGGCATCGACTTTATAACAAAACGAAGTTAATTGAGGACCCAACATATTCTTAAAGTACTAATGTGTCCCTGGCTGGTTTGGCTTAGTGGATAGAGCATTGGCCTGAAGACTGAAGGGTCCTGGGTTCAATTCCAGCCAAGGGCAGGCTCAGATCCCCAGTAGGGGACGTGCTCAATCAATGATTCTCTCTCATCATTGATGTTTCTCTCTCTCTCCCTCTCCCTTCCTCTCTGAAATCAATAAAGAAATATATATATATTTTAAAAAATACTAATGTGCAGCCAGGGTCAAAAGAACCACTTAGCCAGTCCATCAACCTCACTTTACCGACGAGGAAGTGTGGCCCAGATGATAACAATAATGTAGCTGTGTCCCAGGAGAAGGGCTCACTCCGGTCCCACCGCAGAGCCAAGCCTAAAGCATTCCCCCTAACACAGTGAGCTCTGAGCACCAATGAGTCCACCAACCTCGCAGCCCTGTGATCTGGGGCAAGTTGCCTAACCCCTGACTCTCAATTTCCTCACTTATAAAATGGGATAACGATGTGTAAATTATAGACTTGTGATGAGAATGCCTGACACATGTAGGTGCTCAATAAAAAGGAATGAGAGCATTTACACTTGGACCATTTTCTGGGAGAGGCATGGGGTGTTCCACTTAGAAATCTCAGCTCTGCACACCAATCCCAAGAGAATCCTGGTTATCCAGGGTCTCAGGCTTTTGAAACTTCTGCTGGAGGGTGAGGGCAGGGCACCAGGCCGTGGGAGGCTTTTGTCGAAGGGGCAGAGTTTATCCACGTGGTTGAGGCCCCAGCATTTCAGGCCAAGGTGAGGGCAACTTGACAGAGAATAACAGAGAATAAGCACTCCATTCATCACCCCAGGACCTCCTGCCCAGCCCTGTTCCACTGGAGTGGCTCCGGCCACACTGTGGGAGGGGCTGGGACGCTCACCTTCCGTTCACCCCTCTCCCCCGCTGGAGCCCAGCCAGGGCATCTGTGGGGTCACCGCGATGCTGGCACAGGCAGCCCCCGGGGTGGTGGGAGCCCCCTCCTGTGCTGGCCAGGGTGAGGTCTAGTCAGCCAAGGAAGAGGCAGGGAGGGGCCTCTCAGGTCTGGTGACAGGGAAGCCGCCTCTTCTGAGAACTAGAGGAGGCAGGGAGTGAAGGGAAGTCCCTCTCAGCTTCACCAACCCCCCTCCCTCAGTGACCCCCTCCACCCCCACCCCAGGCCCCAGCAGGCACCTCACTGCCATCTCTCCAGCCAATTTCCTGGTTCTCAAACCTCTCTGCTTCACTGCCGATGCTCCCCCTCCATTAAAGCTGCAGTTCCTGGCCTTCCTTCCCTCGAACCGCCCACCCCCACCCCCGCCCATGCCACCACCATAACCCCGAGGCAGCCTGAGCTGGGCAGGGCCCACCCTAATCAGCTCCATCGCTGCTTTGATAGGAGGAAAGTCGTGTTGGGGAGATCAGCCCAGCTGTATTGGGGCATGAAGCGGGCAGGGAGTATGTCCTGGGACCTGAGCTGCCATCCTGGGCGGGAGGGGACACTGGCTTGTTTTCCTTCCTTGAGCAGGTACAAAGGAAGCCACATTCACTCAGCCCTGCCTTTGAAGCTCACCTTTGAAACCTGGACTCCTGGGTCTGAGCCAAGGGGGACCCAGACTGCCAGTGCCCTCTCCCCAGGCACCCGCCCAGCCCTCCAGAGAGGCTGGTGTGGTTTCTGATCTGGGAGATCAAAGGGTCCCAGCCCCCTCCCCACCATGCAGTTAGAGCCCTGGGTTGAGGGTGACTGTCAGGGCAAGGTGCACAGGGTCCCCTGCAGGGGCCCGAGCTTGGATTTCAGAGGACTCCAAACCTGCAGGCGCCCAAATACGTCTGGGGCATCTCCACGCATGTTTGGCCTCATTTCTTCCTCACATTGGTTATTGTGCCCCTGGTCCCATTTTACAGAGGAGGGAACTGAGGCTTTGAGAGGTTAAATAACGTATCTGAGGAATTAAAATTGGAAACCTGATCCCAACTCCAGGGCTGTCTCCCCACTGGAAAGTTCCCTCCCCTCCCCAAAGATGGAAAGTAATTTCCAATTTCTGGTCACCAACCCAGTTATATGCTTCAGTCCCCAAAGCCAACAGCTCAGAAAGGCTACCCCTTTTCTTTTTTAAAATATGTTTTTATTGATTTTTAGAGAGAGGAAGGGAGAAGGATAGAGTGAGAGAAACATCAATGAGAGAGAAACATCATCAATTGGCTGCCTCCTGCAGGCCCCCCGCACTGGGGATTGTGCCCACAACCCAGGCATGTGCCCTGACCAGCCTGTGCACTGGACACTGATCCTGAATAGACCAGAATTGAGCTGGTGACCTCTTGGTTCCTGGGTCTGTGCTCAACCACTGAGCCAGACTGGCTACCCTTTTCTTTTTTCAAAGTGCACTCATTTCAGTAGTCCCTCCTGGCCAGGCAGGATGGACAGGCATGCACTCTCCCTCCTCCTCCAGGCCCATCAGTCCCCGTTTGCCTTTATATTTGCTGAATGGCAGCCAGGACCAGAGAGCTGGTGGTAGGGGCGAGCGGGATACCCAGTCTCTCCACTGAGCTCCCCTTAGATGCTGGAGGGCTGGGCGGGGAGGGCCCTGGGCCAGGGCTCAGCTCTTTCCCAGGCGGAAAGGAGGGTGGTAGACCCCCCATGCCAGCTGCCTCTCAACTGACCCCTCACCTGGCCCTCTGCTTCCTCTCTTCCTCCCACCACCCCAATCTCCTGGCCCCTCACCTCACTCCAGACTACCTGATCAAAGGCAAGAAGCTGGGAGCCATTAATGATCTCCTCCCTCCTCCTCTTCCTCCCTCCCTCCCCTTCCCCATCCCTCGCTGTGCTCTTCCTGCCAGGACACAAATAACTGTTTCCTCAGGTGGAACCAGACTGGGTCAGAGATGGAAGGGCCTACATCAGCTCCCTCATTTTACAGATGAGTAAGCTGAGGCCCAAAGAGGGTGACCTTTTTCAAGGTCACACAGCAAATTAGTGACTGACCATTGGAAGCCTAAATCATGAAGAGACTTTTGTCTCTCTGCTGGCACAGGTGTTTCAAAATAGAAAGAACATTAATCTGTAAAACACAACTAATATAATCAGCACTGTCCAATAGCCTTTCTGCAGTGGTGGAAATGTTCTATATTCACACTGTACTGTATGGTAGCCAGTGGCCACGTGTGGCCATTAAGCACTTGAAACGCGGCTAGTGTGACTAAGAAGATGGACTTCTAATTTAATCCAAATCCACATTGAAATAGCCTCATGGCTACTGGCTGTCAAACTGGACAGCTCAGAGCTGTGTGCTAAGTTAGCATCACTCCTTTCTAGATTTTCTGCTTGTAGAATTCAGGATACATTCATCAAAGCTGACTTTGGGGTTTGAGTTTTGTTTTAAGGGCACTCAACCCCTAAGACTGTCTGTTGGAGTCCTCTTGTCTGGAACTCAAATTTGGGTCTGTAAAGGGTGACAAATGGTACAAAGAAAATTCTATGGCGTGTCAGGAGAGGGAGAGATTGCACCCAGTGTGGGGAAGGAGAACCACCTACCGGAGGGTTTTATGCAAGGGGCACTGAGCTAGCGTGTGGAGGCAGTGGGAACAGCATCAGCAAAGGCACAGAGGCAGGCAATGCGGATCTATTCGGGATCAGTGTCCAGTGCACAGGATGTACATAGGCGCAGCAGCTCACGGGATGTACATAGGCAAAGCAGTCCTCTGAGCTGCAGTCTCTTTCACCTTCTCATGCTCTGACCATTGTCCAGTTTCCCATGGGACTGTGCTGTGGTGCCCTTGTGTGCTGGAGGAGGAGGATGCCTGTCGGAAGTGATGAGAAGGGAAGAGGAAAGCAAGGAGGTGACGGGGAGTCCCGGCTTTCCTCACTTGTACCCTAACTCTGACAGAGACCCCTGGAGGGCAGGACAGCCCCTGAGGCCATGAGAGAAACATCAATGAGAGAGAAACATCATCAATTGGCTGCCTCCTGCAGGCCCCCCGCACTGGGGATTGTGCCCACAACCCAGGCATGTGCCCTGACCAGCCTGTGCACTGGACACTGATCCTGAATAGACCAGAATTGAGCTGGTGACCTCTTGGTTCCTGGGTCTGTGCTCAACCACTGAGCCAGACTGGCTACCCTTTTCTTTTTTCAAAGTGCACTCATTTCAGTAGTCCCTCCTGGCCAGGCAGGATGGACAGGCATGCACTCTCCCTCCTCCTCCAGGCCCCTCAGTC